>NW_021706242.1:0-9126 GCF_003719475.1 Trypanosoma rangeli
CACCGCCCATAAAAAGCGCCGCGCCACCGGCCCCATGCCCGCAAAGAAGCACCCACCAGGGGCAAGCCAAAGCCGCAAGCAACAACTGCGGCCACCCCACGCGGACCCGTGAAGCCGCATCTACAGCAAGGCAGACGCCAACGCTCACGCCACGTCCCCCGCACACCTCCGCCACCACAAAACAAAACAACACGTGACAGCACAGGGGAGAGAGAAACACAGGCAAGGCACGACAGAGAGGCGCCCCCCCCCCTCCCCCCCGGCTATTTCTGCGGGGCCACCCCCGCCTCGTTCTCCCGGGCCAACCCGCCTCGACACAGGCGTGTGGCAGCTGTCGACGCACCAGCCGCAGAAAAATAATAATCGGGGAAAAAACACTCCCCCCGCACACCTGCCAAGCATGTCATGTAAAAGGCTGCGCTCTCCGTCTGCCTGGGGATGGGCGTTGCGCGAGGAGACGGCACCTCCCTACAGACCCTGCAAAGTCTTGCGCCCCAGCACGACAGTCGCCTTCGTGCTGTGGCTGAACGATGCCCAAATAAAATCATACCTCTCCGGAAGAGCCCGCCGCTCTCCCCCCGTAACGCCGCACCACGTTACGTGGGGACCCCGTGTGAGGTCCACGTGCCTCCATGACTGTGCCGGCAACCGAGAGCTAGGGACCATGTCCGACTACTGCCGCCGCTGCGTGCGCGGGGGGCCCTCATTTCGTAGCGTGCGCCGTCGCTCTGTACTGCCGGAGAATGTTTCCCACGCCCTTCGAGACAATTTCTGACAGCTCTGCTTCTCATCCCACTCCTTGAAAAACCGTATGCACCCGTTTCCCGTCACCCCCTCCGCCAACCACAACATACCATGCCGCCCTCTCCGTGCTGATCGCTGTTGGATGTCGCTGGAGGCCCCTCCCCCCTGACCACGACTATCGCCGCAGGGTCATGAGGGTGCAGGGCGGTATTCTACTTGTGGAGCTGAGCGGCCTCGCCCCATCAGCTGGCGGTTGCCTGCGCCGCTTTTCATGCCACGACACCTTTCCCTGATGGCGCCGCGTCGCCAACAGCGCCCAATTCCCGTCGTAGTACCGGGCGTGACTGTTGCATCAAACGGTTTTTCTCCCAAAACATCGGCAATGGCGTCACTTCGGCAAACTCCGCCGCGCGTAAAAGCAACTTGCTGGCACCTCACCCACGCAAGGCAACCGGCGTAGTTCTGAAATATGTAAACTTGGCGTTCCAACTGATGTCCGGACAGAAGTGTGTGGGCGACGCAGTGAAGGCTCCCACTCCTCCGGCGCCACTCCTCACACCGCCGCGGCTGCAGAGTGCGTGAGATAAAAGGCACCGCACAGAATCCGCCGTCCACGCACGGCTGCCTCCCACAGGCACCCCGCACAACGCACACGAAGTGTGTCCGCCAGCACACGCCGAAGAGCAGGCGGACACACACAAACAAGCAGGCCGCTGAATGGACGCAATCAAAACATACACAAACAAAAACAAAGCAACGTAAACCCTGTGAAGCGAAGACGAAGCGTGGGCGCGTCCACCGAGCATTGGGGACGCGCAGCAACAAGTGAAACGACCAGCACACACACACACCCTCTCTTCCCGCACAGCCCAATCCAGGAAGAAGCAGGGAGAAAGAAAGGCCGCCCACCGAAAGCAATCAAAACCAAAACAATTGAAATGATTAAAACAGTTACGGTGCTCTGCCCATGCAGCCAAGCAGGACGGCAGCGGCCCCTCAAAAGCAAAATAATTAAAACAAAAAGGAAGGCCAACGGGCTGCATGAGTGTGCGTGTATGCATGAGCACATTACATGTGTGCCTCGTGGGGTGGGGCGAGGGCGACAGTCCGTGCAGGAGGACACACACAAAAAGAGAGAAATATATATATTTAAGAGAAGGACGAGCTGCGCACCGCTCCCTCACGCCGCCGCCATCTCAGCAGCCGCCGCACACGCAAGAAGCAGAAGAAGCGCAAGGGGGGAGGTGCAGTGCAAGGTCGCGCTGCCGCCGTCACTGTCGCCACTTACCGCCTTCCTCGCACTAGTGGCGGCGACTGGCAGTGCTGGTGTTTCTGCCTTCCCACTGCATTTTGGTGCCCCAGCGGCGTCGTCACGTTGGGAGTCTTTTTGTGTTACTGCGGCACTGGGCTGGACAGCATCGTTGCTGACTTCCGCAGCAGGTAAGGGTGGAGGGAGTGGAACGGCACTTTCAGCTGATGGCTCATGTGTGTCTTCTGACTGGAGGTTTGTCTCTTCTTTCTTACTTCAGCCGTCAGCTGAAAGCGGATTAGCTTTAACCGCCTGATTTCCTTGTGTTGAAGACTGCGCTGCCCGCTCTTTTGACGACGATGATGGTGTCAGTGCTGACGGGGCTTCTCCTACCGATGCGTTACCGCCTGCACGATTCCCTGGCTCCTTTCCTCCTTGCCCTTTGGTGACACCGCCTGTGTGCTGCTCCGTCACATAATGCAACTGCTGCTGCTGCTTCGACCGCTCCGGATTAGCTTGTACGCCCTCCTCGGGAGTAAACAGATCCCCAACATCGTTTCAGCCACTCAGAGTCTTAGTTCTGCCCTTGGCCTCCTCAGCCTGTAGCTATACTGGAGATGGCTGCGTCAATTGCGCGAGGAATTGGAATTACAATCCCAGAGAGATCTGCATCTTTGTCCCCGATGAGGCTCTCACTCCATTTGCACCTCCATGAGGTGTCGTGTCCTCCTGCTCCGCAACGGACGGAGTCTCCAATACCATCTCCTTGCCAACTCGCCCGCATCCTCGTCACAAACTCCGGCTTGGGGCTGCAGTATTGCCCCTCAATCTCCGCCTCGCCCATGTTCCTCGCAACCGCCCTCAATACTTTCCAGTCACTCTCCGTGCAGAGCCTCCACCCCACGCACCGACACCACTGGCGGCACATCACAGCACGCAGAGGGCGCACACCAACAGCACACGGCCAGCCATCCCCACTCTTGTCACCGCAGCAAAGACACACACGCACAGTCTAGCGAAAGGCAGTGAGAAGAAGGAAGGAGAGAGGAGGGTGAGAGGTGTGACACACACGCACGTGCACCATGGTTGCACCTCAGTGTCCGCAGCCTCGTGTCTCGTCTGGGGATTCCGTGCTACGCACAGCCACAATTCAATCGGCGTGCATGTGCACAGCATAAACAAACAGGAGGGGGAAGAGGTGCCACCCATTGTGAGTGTGCTTAGCAAACGACTATTGAAACAAAAGTGAAAAAAAAGCAAAGGAGTGCCCCTCAAAGCACAGGAGAGGAGTTGGCCCACAGGGACGACATGCAAACACGGCGCACAAACACTCTGCGTCGCCCTGCCAGGGTGTGTGTGGGTGTGCGGTTGCCCCGCAGCAGTCACTCCCCAGCAGTGCAGGCAACAGCAGCCATGAGCAGCAGCAGCAGCGTGCCACGCACCCACACAGTGAGCGTGCCGCTGCCGTCCGCGTTGCCTTTTGTGGCGGCCATCGCAGCCTCAGCCAACGTTGTTAACCTTCCCTGAGGCCCCTCATGATGTTTATTGAAGCTTGGTAACTTACATTCGACTGGTTCATCAGTAGAGACATCACCCTCAGTGAGGGTGACAGTTTCGCCTTTTGACAGCTTGTGCAGTGTGCTGTTTTCATTCGTCAAACGCTCCATCGTAAACACCAGAAAATATTTTTGCAACTCTGATGCGGTGCATTCCTCAAAGGGCGTTTTGGACAGCGACGCGGCCGAGGTGCAGATGTGCCCACCGATTTTGTCCTCGGCACTTGTAGAGGAAGAAGTTATTGCTGTATCAGGACACGCTGTCCATGCAGTCTCACACCTTTCAGAAAAGCACCACTCCGTCGGTTTGATAGTTTCTGGACAGATCACGCTCAGCTGCATACCCACCGATACCTTCACTTTAGACGCCGTCTCCGCCCACACAAATGAGCAGCAGCCGCTCAGCAGCACAAGAAGCGCACACCGCACGGTGTCGCACCTTCACCAACACCATCCGTCGTATTGGTAGTAACAGGAGAAGAGTCGCTGGAGCCGGTGAGCTGCGAGGCAGCGGGAGAGAAAAAACAAAAAAAGAGACAAGAGGAAGGAAGTAGAGGCAGCAAAGAGTGAGTGCGGTGTGAATAGAGAAATAAAGAGAGAATTAAGGAAATGCAGCATCTCATTAATTATACGCGGTACACTGCAGCTGCAAGGCGAGGAACTTGTTCTGCCCCCGTCCTCTGTAGGTGTATTTAAGAACGTCAACACGTGGGAGAATATGAAAAACAAAACAAAAAAGAAAATAAACCTAAAAAGCGCGCTGCCGTGAGATCACGGGACGCAGTGCCTCCTTCGCACAGCAGGGCAACCCACTGGGCACAACTCGTACCCGCAGGCAAAGACCAAATGCTCCAAAAATTACTTCGATAGAACCGCCATCCGCCACCTCACTTCGCTGCCTCCCCAGCCTTTTCCTCCACCTGGGGCCTCGCCGCTCCCCTGCTACCTGCCCGGCACCGCAGACACCTTCGTACAACACGACCGCAGACGGCCCTGACGCGCCGGTTCCCGCAGCACCGCAGCATTCCGACTCTCTGCGCCGCCCAATTTCACGGGAATTGCAGCACCTCAGCCACGTGTGTTTATTGGCGCACCATCCGCACACCGCACGCCAACCATCTCCCACAAAAACTCCACCGCAGAAGCTCCCCACTCCCCGAAACACCTCACCAGACACTCAGTGAGCCTCTGGAGCGTGCCGGCGTAGGTGCAGTGCGCTTCCGCCGCAGCAAACGGCACCCCAACCGCCATCCTTATTCTCCAATCAAAAAAAAAACACAAAAGAGCGTCCAACAGCAAAAAGCGCTTGGGCTCCGGTTTACGCAGCACCCCGCAGTCAACCCCAGTCTTCTCAGGCTCGTGGTTCTGTGGAATTAATTCGGCCGGCTTGGCGGTGTGCAGTCGGGGGGTGTACGTGCGGCACGCAGGGCCGTGGCTCGATCCGCGTGGGTGGAGTCGGCCCCTGCAGCTCACCCCGCATCGCAACCAGAAAGCCCCGTCCATGAGTGCGCTCTCACCAACTTTTTTTCTTTTTCTTTTTTCCACTACCTCCTACCGGGGAGCAGCCTCCAGCCCCAATACCGCACCAGGAACGCAGCTTCCTCCCTCGGTGCCCTGCACTCAAACGGCCCTCTGCCCAACTCCCAAAAATACCACGGGTCCTTGCCGCGAGGAAGCTCCCACAAGTGGATTTCCCGCCTGCCCGCACTGCCTTCACAAGACTGTGCGACGCACCCTCGCCAGGCCACATCTTCCACGTTGCAATGCCGGCGTGGCCCTCAGCATCCAAAGAGCTCATCCATGCCAAGACTAGCCGACCCGCGCCACAGCGTGCAACAGGGCCGCTTTTATTGAAACTGTAACGGGAAAACATGTCTCACACGACACATGTGATCTTCAACCGTCTCCCAGCACTTCGGTTGCTCCTGTGCGGGTTGATGGCGCTTCCTCCAAGCACGCAGCACCTTCACATCGCTGCTGTCAGGGCAATTCATGATACTTCCCACGACATTCACCTGCACCCCTCCCCCACCCCCCAGTCGTTTGTGGCTGCTTAGGTTTGAGGACGCCACCACAATTATGCCCCATGCCATTAAGAGCCTGCCAACTCCCTCGCTGGCTGCCTTCCTTCCCCCGCCACCTCGTACGCAGCGCACCCCTTCATCCCACGCCGCCACAAAGCCCCCTCGACCGTGAGGGTATTGTCCCCCACGACGCAAACATACGCTGCACCCAGCACGTGGCGCAGTGCACGTAGATTCCACGAGGGAACTTTTGCCACGTAACTGGGCCGCACGGGGCGCAGCCTGCGAAGGCAGCCGCAGACACCTCCGTTTTATTCAGTCGTCATGGCGGTGGAACCCGCGGCTTCTTAGCGTGCGGGTAGCTTCGGTGTTGCTGACACGTGGAGAGGTGGGACCCGACAGGAGTGCGAGCGGATAGTGCGGGAAGTGACTGCAGCAGAGGTGTCTTCCACGTTTGAGGTATTCGGATTATAAAGCAGTCGTTGCTAAAAGGGTGATTTTAATTTTGATGTGCGTCGTGGCTATGGTTGCTTATAACCATGGTTAATCGTTTTTTTTTTGTGTTTATTTTTCATGGAGTGCATTGTTGTGTATAGTGTTCGTGCCTTTTAATATGGACTTGTGATGATTTCCATGTTAAATATTTAATTTTCAATACTGTTTTTTGTTGGGCTTTTCTGGTATTGTTGGCTTTCATGTGATGTGTGAGATGTGGGCTCTGCGGTTTTGACAGTAATTTGGAAGATTTGTTAATCTTTTTTTTTCTGTTTTTTTTTTTTTTGTACGGGTGTGTCAGCTTCTTTAAGAGAGTTTTGAGGGCCATTGGCGTATTATGTGTGTTTTCTAAAAGTAGAGCATCTCGTGAAGTTGTGTGTTTTTTTCTTTACTGAGCCCTTTCAGCAGTGGATGAATGGCCTCCTGTGTCTTTGTGTTATTCGTGTTGCCGGTACCTCTGAGTTTTTGTGTGTATGAACGTGTGCGCGGATACCATCGTTTTATTATTTAGATAATTGTTCAAGTTGTGGCATGCTACTGTGTTAGATATTTTTAAAGTATTGTGCTAGATTTTGTATGTATCTGAGAGGTACAGTTATGTGAAACGATTTGGGCATATTTGTTGATTAGCAAACGTTCATTTTGTCTTCAGAATTCGGTGTCCTCGTTCAACACGAAATACATTATTGCGTGTTTGTCCTCCACGTTTTGAATATGCGTGTTTGTGTGTGTCTCAATGGTTATATTGTCTCAACAACATATGTCTTTTTTACTAGCATGTTTGATTGTCAGATGGAAGACTTTTTTTTTGAAAACCTTCATTGTTTATTCTTTTCTGAAACTGTGGTTTTTTTATAAGTATTGTTTTATTTGTTAGCTGGCCATGAGTAATAAAAGCTTTTGTAATATATATCCACTTACCCATCCTGTTCTGTCTCGCCTGCGTAGTGGAGTTGAAGACCCTTTAGCTTTTTTTCTACGCGGAACAAAGAAAGCCTACATATTTTACACTGTTTTATTTTTTTAGTTGTTGCTGTTTTTATAAGCAATGCATCTTTCCTTATTGTTTGTTTTTTCTTCTGATGGGGAAGGGATGAAGGTTTTTGCTGTTTTTCCGGATGGAAATGCAAATATTTTGTTGTTTGTGTAATTATTGATTATTATTTTTTAAAACTATTTAGGGAACTTGTTTTGTGCTTCACATTGATGTTAGTGGTTGACGGACAAAAGCGCATTGTGACCCTTCTGGCACAGCAACTCATACATGGTTTTATCTTGTATGTGCTCAATCCTTGAGTTTTGGTGAAAAGGAGTGTCAAAATGCGTATTGGGTATATACATACATCAAATTTCTCCTATTTATTGTTCAATAGTTCTTTTCCACATACTGCTGGTTTCTGTAACACACATTATTGTTGCATTCTTTTTTTTTTTAATGGTGACGTTACATAAATCAGTCGTATGATATTTTTTTAAAAAGAGGTACGGATATGTGGGACAAAGGAAAGGAAGGAAAGTGCTTTCTCAGCATCCTACTCACATAGAGTCTGAACCGCAGAGGGCAATAATAGTTGTATTTTGGAGCATTGGTGATATGTGGTTTTACTTCGTCGTTTTATCCATTACCAAGAGTGTTGTTATGTACCTTTTTTTGAGGGAGATCCCCGTTACCATGGACAATTAACCTTTTTTTTTGTTGGGAAGTTGTTTTTGATAGATCCATTTTTTTCACCTGCCAAAACCCAAGAAGGTCTATAAGGCCGTTTAAGAAATCCTTGGACAAATGTTACTGAAAATGTCATATCCTTCCAACAATTAGGATATTGAAATTGCATTTATACTTCACATATTGTGAGTCACCTTACGCTGACGTCTCTCTGTTTCTTAGTGATAGTAGTTTTCTTATTCAAAGCTATGAATATAACATATGTATCAACAGTTTTTCTCAATTTTTTCCTGCGCTTTACATGTAACTGACGTAGTGATACATATTGCCAAGAGTTAATTAGGGTTTTTATGCATGTTTACGTTACATACTTTGACCACTAAGTTTTTACAGCGGTAGCGTTGTCGGGAAACAGGTTGCCAAGACTCTTAGTAGCATATAGCTGCACATATTAACGAAGAACGCCATCAACGCAAAGTACATCAACACGGAGCTCCTACTGACTCCATCGGGAAGGTTATGGGTTCAGTGTTTCAGATTCAACATTCTTTTACCTCGAATCATATAAAACCAGTGAATTTAAATTGTGGCTCTAAGCAGGAGAATCCAGTATCGTCCAATACAGAAAATGATAGTGATGTAACAACTCCAGATGTTGAACAAAAAGCTGTGTACAGAAACGATATCATGGCACTTCTCCAACAGCTTGATAATGAAATACATGACCTTCAACGTCGCGTCAAACTTGCCAAAAAAAGAGAAAAAGATGCTCAAGAAAATTTTAAAAACACTCTTATAACATTTCAGCGGCAATACATAAGAAAGAGATGACCCTCACATATTCTATATCCACGTTTAACACTTTAATCAAAATCACCTCGTGAGATACGATACGGAAACAAAAAACAATTACACACAAAATAATATAATGATCTTTATCTTTTCCAAAGACGGTTTTCTCCCTTTTCAAACACGATACACATTAACACATAAAATAAAGACAGAGATGCGTCCATATGATTGTATCGATACAAAAGATAACCACCAAGAAAACTCTAAAACAAAGGAGGACACAAAACATGTATTCAGCAGACTCACAAACACAACTAAAATGCACTCAATTGATGCGCAACCGCCAACCGAGTCGGTCTTCAAGAGTGCGTTTGGTGCTCCGGCCTCCGATGCAAAGCCGCCAGCCGGGTCGGTCTTCAAGAGTGCGTTTGGTGCTCCGGCCTCCGATGCAAAGCCGCCTGCAGAGTCGGTCTTCAAGACTCCGTTTGGTGCTCCGGCCTCCGATGCAAAGCCGCCTGCAGAGTCGGTCTTCAAGAGCTTGCATAATTCATATGGTGGTGACAGTGGACTGTGGAAGTGCATTGTTTGTGGTAAGGCAAA
>NW_021706242.1:10007-11013 GCF_003719475.1 Trypanosoma rangeli
CCTCCGATGCAAAGCCGCCTGCAGAGTCGGTCTTCAAGACTCCGTTTGGTGCTCCGGCCTCCGATGCAAAGCCGCCAGCCGGGGCTGTCTTCAAGAGTGCGTTTGGTGCTCCGGCCTCCGATGCAAAGCCGCCTGCAGAGTCGGTCTTCAAGAGTGCGTTTGGTGCTCCGGCCTCCGATGCAAAGCCGCCGCGAGTCGGTCTTCAAGAGTGCGTTTGGTGCTCCGGCCTCCGATGCAAAGCCGCCAGCCGAGTCAGTTTTAAAGAGCTTGCATAATTCATATGGTGGTGACAGTGGACTGTGGAAGTGCATTGTTTGTGGTAAGGCAAAGGAACTTGGTGGAAAGCATTTGATAGGTAAAACGAAGGTGCGCTCGGACTGTTGGCCATGCGGGAAGAAGACAACATTTAATTTTGAGGAGCAAACTACTGTGGCACCTGAACAGCTACGCCCAAATGCGAAAGGGAGAGAGTTAGAAAGTAGTACGATTGGGGTGTCAGGGACTGCGAGGACTGCAGAGGGTTTTCAAGCTCCTCGGGTTCCAATGGAATCAGATGAAGATATGTGTCTTGTCCCCACTCTTGGGAGGAAGGCGGAGGAACGGACAGCTTCCGATAACTGCTTTCAAGAATGGAAATGTCGTGTCTGCGGTAAGGCAAAACCGCTTGCTGGGAAACATCTTGAGGGAAAAAGAGAGGTTAGAAGTGACTGTTGGCCATGTGCAGCCAAACGTACATTTTACCTGACAACCAATCAAAGCACAGCCGATGCAAAGCCGCCAGCCGAGTCGGTCTTCAAGACTCCGTTTGGTGCTCCGGCCTCCGATGCAAAGCCGCCAGCCGAGCTGGTCTTCAAGAGTGCGTTTGGTGCTCCGGCCTCCGATGCAAAGCCGCCAGCCGAGTCGGTCTTCAAGAGTGCGTTTGGTGCTCCGGCCTCCGATGCAAAGCCGCCAGCCGAGTCGGTCTTCAAGAGTGCGTTTGGTGCTCCGGCCTCCGATGCAAAGCCGC
>NW_021706264.1:0-10097 GCF_003719475.1 Trypanosoma rangeli
GTCCAAATCCAATGCGCACTATACCCTATAATCCGATGGCTCTGTTGAGTGTGGAACGAAGTCTGGCTGTGCCGTCCTTCGTTTGGGCGCCAGATACTCGCCCATACGGCGGGTGGGGGGCGGGCTCGCTGGCGCGCGGCCACGGGCGGAGTGCCTGGCCATGGAAATTTGCCTCAACGAGCCCCTGCTGCACCTACCGCCCACATCCGGCAGGCGAGGGGCGGCTGTGTTTACGGACCCGCTACCACTCCTCGGTGCATTTTAAACGGGGCCCGAGCAGAGTGACGGATGGCGTACCTTGTCGCATGGGGGGCTCCACCATGAGCCCGATTCGTTGATGTGTGTGCCTGCCTGCTGATTTTTTTTTTTTTTTTGACACGCTGGCGTCTCCCACAGCGAGGTTGGCTTAGAAGTTTGCGAAAGAAGTCCTGGGAGCGTCTCATGGTGTGCCAGTGTGAATCGCGGATGCCATCGCCTCCGTCGGGCGCTGCGGAACACCAAGCGAGGAGGCACCGGGGCACATTTTCCTCTACTGTTCGTTTTTTTTTTTTTTTGCGGCCTGACGGGCGAAGTTCCGCTTGGAGGGATTGGAGATGGCCGAGCGATGCCCTGGTTGGCCGCTGGCTCGGTTTCTTTGTGGCCCGTTTGCTCCCCCTGTCTCGATCCGCCCGTAGCCCGAGACGGTGTGGACAGCGGCGCCGGTCCGTTCGAGGTGGGGGCGCCTTTGGCTTGCTGCTTTAATAGTTAGTCTTGCGTTGTTTCGGTTTCTCCCGCTTGAAACCTGAAGACGGTGAACCGTGCTCTCGAAGGCATCGGTGTCGCCGGTCCGCGTCCTGCTGGTCCTTTGGGTGCCTTCGCTTCGTCCGAGGGGGCGAGAGAGAAGAAGCTGCAAAAATAAAAGGAATAACAAAAAGTCGCGGCAACCTTCGCGTCCCCTTCCGCATGCGAATGGGCTCTTCTTTCCCCTCTCTTTTTCTTTACGTTTCCGTGCCTACACATCCTGGGCCTGGGTGGCGGGAATTAGCGCACTCTCGCATCCCACGCAGCGGTCGCGCCTGGCCCGCGTTCCTTCTTCCTTACTTTGCGCATTGTCGCTTCGCGCCCCGCCCGCGGTTTCCTCCGTATTCGAAGGAGAAGCGGGAGGAAGCTGCTGCCGCGATGCCAGTGCTGGCTGTTGGTCCTCGACGCGCTGCGCTTCTGGAGGCCGCTCCGCCCCGGCGCGGGCCATTATTTCATGGAACTGCTTGAAGGAGTTGCGTAGCATGCTGCGTTCCGCGCTCGTCAGCCGCGGAGAGTGGCCCCCGACACCCTCGCCCAACAGCTGCGAGGCTTCCGCCACTGCCATTCGAAGCGCCCGCGCCCGCCTCTCCGCGTTTGCAGGAGGCCGGCCGTAGGCCAGCATGAAGCAGCAGCGTGCGAGCACCGAGGCGCCACGCTCGCCGCTGTCATGTAGCAGAGGCGCCGCCTCCACCACGCCGTGCAAAATGTCCTCCATTCGCGGGGTCGTTGGCACGCCCCGTTGCACGAGGAGGGCTCCCAGCATGACGGCCGCGATGCGAAACGACGCGAACTCCGGCGCAACGGACGAGGGAAGACGCTGCGACTTCTCCAATGAGTTCTGCAGCGCGCCCAGGCACTCCACCACTGCCGCCCGCAAGCTCAGCGGTGCACTCTCCAGCAACACACAAACGCTGGAGAGCAAATCCCACGCCGCACCCGATGTTAGCACAAACGCAAAGCGACGAATGGAGCGAATCGCCTCCACAAACAGCAACGACGCCCCTTCCACATGCAGGCTCGCTTCAGCGATGCAAATAACCTGCCGCATACTCGCAGCATCCGCGGTAACGGCTCGCCTCAGAACCTTCTGGACGGGAACGGCAAATCGAAGAATCGCCTCAGCGCCACAAGCGCTTGAAACGGAGGAAAAGACTCCGGCAACCTGCTCCAGCGTCATAGCCTGCACGTCGCTTGCCAACCGGCTGTGGGAGAGGACCTGCGTTGTCACCAGGCGGCTCATTTGCTTGTGGGCAGGTGGTGCGGAATCCGCGATTTCGGCAGGGCCCGGCACTGCAGCACGCTTCCAAAAACGCACGCGCTCCGAAGAACTTACCCGCGAGGAGCCTCGGGCGGTTTCGTAGTGACTCAGCCGCTGCACCGCCGCACACATTCCTTGCAGCTCTGTGAAGCTCCACGCGAGCGGGGCTCCAGTGTTCAACGCGCCAACCAAAACATCCGTCAGGTCACGAACAAGTTGCAGGCATCGGTTCTTCAGGAGTATGGGATCAGCTTTAAATAGACCCGGCGCAGGCGCTTCTGCCGGGAGTTCCACTGCGATTATGGTGGTGAAAAACTGAATCAGTAGGCAGCACAGGGAATCGGATTTGGTGAAGAGTGACCATCGCTGCTCCACCATGGCCACCAGGCTGGCTAAATCGTCCCACGTCAAGAGAGCACACCCGCCAAGTTCCCCGCAGCAGGCCTCCATCACACGCGAAAGGGCCTCAATCTGTTGGGACGCAGTATCTTTGCCCTTCGCACCGTTTAGCGCGTCGGTGAGGAGCCGCAGCGTCGCATGGGTGAGCTGAAAGGAGAACTTGTGCCGCACTGCATTGGCGAGAATCAAACTAAGATCGCCAAGGTTCAGCTGCAGCCGTGCCCGAGGCTGTCTGACATCTTGAAGAAGGCGTTCGCTCAAAAGCTCCCGCAGCTGCGACGATGAGGCTGCAACGACGCTCTCTGCGGTTCCGAGTAATGCCGGCGCGAGAGTTTCTCCGCATGTGCGCGAAGGCTCCGCCTGCTGCTGGCGCTTGCCGTGCGCCTGACAGAAACGGACGCCAATGAAGTGGGCCTCCAGCGATCGCGCGGGGTTCCGCTGCGAGCTGGAGTGGATGCGCCGGAGCAGCACGTCAAACGGCAGGGAGTCGATGTGCTCCCGCAACGCGGCCAACGAGGGTGGAGGTACCGCCTTCATCACTGCTTGCCACCGCAACGCGCATGTATGGGGATTTGCCCTACGCCCCCCTCCTTCCCCTTCCCCCTTCCGCCAACCCCCGCTCCCGCTTGCTCCTCCGCACGCACAGGCAGGCCGGACAGACGAAGGCAAAAAAAAAAAAACAAAAAAAACGTCAAACGACATCTGACATTCGGAGATGTCATTTATTATTAATTTATTATTTTCGTTGCAGCTGCAACGTCGTGGCGCAGGTGGGTAGAAACACATGGCGAGAAACCACTCCTTTTCCTTATCTTTCTTCTTCTCATCTCTCCTCTCTTTGCATCGCTGGCTTTATGCGGGCTGCGTGGCATCCGCAGCTTCTTCTCTCTCCGCTTCCTCCACCTGCAGCTTTTCACCCACTTCGTCTTCCTCGGCTCCCTGCGGCGCGCCCGTGCTCTCCGTGGTGGCGGCAGCCGCCACTGGCAAGTCATGCAACAGCTCTCCATCTCCCTGCTCCTCCCCCTCCGCGGGCTCTTCGTGCTCCTCCTCTGTTTCAACTGCCGCGGTGACATGCGGCGAGGACAACGCCAGGAACTGGTTGATCGCCTCCAACACGTGGTCCCGCGAGCCACGCGACTCGTCAGCCGCCGCGCTGGGTGCCGTCATGCTGCTGGGGGTTGTTGTTGTTGTTTTTGTTCCTGATGCCCCAGTTGAAGAGGCAGAGGAAGTCGGGGGAACCACAAGCGACCGCTCTATCCTCGCTAGCAGTTCCTTCTCGGCACCCAGTTGCGCCTGCAGATGTTGCCTCTCCTCTAAGAGTGTCATCGTGCGCTTCTTCCAGAGGACATCTGCGCTATGCTGCGCGGCGGTGATGCGCTGCGCGAGACCCTCGGCCAGCTCCCGACATGCCTGCGTAAACGTCGCTTGCGTCTCTGTCACTTGCTTTTCCTGCCGCTTGAGCGCTTCCGTTAGGTGAAGCAGGTGTGCCGTCTCCTGCAGGGCGTGGGTGCGCTGCTGCTGCTCCACCGCCTGAAGAATGTAGCCGCACATGCGCTCCACAGCTTCCACCACTTCCTGAACTTCACCCTCGTGTGCATTCCAGGCCTCGGCGCTGCGGCGTGTGAGCTCCACGAGCTCCGAACGCTCCGCAGTCAGCATGGTGTTGAGGGAGGCGACAAAACTCATCTCGGCGCGAAGCACCTCCAGCAACCCAACCAACGCCGTTAAAAGCTCCTGCGAAAACATGACTGAGGCCTCGTAGGATGCACGCACCTGTTGATTCTCTGACCGCAGCGTCTCTGTAGAGTGCATCAGTGTCGCATTACTGTTCAGCAGCTCCGACATGGCAGCCTCACGTGCGGCAAGCGTGGAACGCATTTCAGCCTGCATTGCATCAAGCTGATGCCTCGCATCATCGCGCTCCCCGCTGACATCCGACAGCTGCTGCTGGTGTGCCACGAGTTGCCGTTCACACACTTCAATGCGCTGCTGCATGCTGAGAAACGTCGCCTGCCGCCGCATCCCACCCTCCGTGTGGGCGCTTGCCTCCTCACCCAGCCCTGCTAACACATCGAGCGCCTGCATCTCCGCCCTGTGCACTGTCTGCACCATAGAGCTTCCACCATCACCACCACCAGTGGTCGTAATATGTGCCTGGGCCCCCTCACTCTCCAGCACGGCTCCGTGTGTGATGAGTGCGGTGATGCGCTCCTCTTGCAGTGCAATGTAGCGGTGCAGCTTCTCCCGTTGTTTTGAAAGCTGCGCCACCTCATTTTTGAGCTCCTGCGACTGCCGCAATGCCTGCTGGATGGCCTGCGGGTCCGCCACCACACTTAAACTCACCGCGGCTGCCTTCACGGCGGCGTCTCGGATTGCTGCGCTGCACTGCCGCAGCTCCTCCTCTTGCATATGGTGGGAAATGACGGAAGCAAGGCTACCACGTAGGTAGTCACGCTCCACCTCGAGCCCCACACACTGCGCCCGCAGCGACTGATTTTCCTCCCGCACGCGGCCAATCTCGTCGGCGAGGGTGACGAGCTTGCGCGTCACAGTGGAGCGAGTGCGCTCCATCTGCGTCAGCTTCTCCTGCGTACTGCGCAGAACTCGCTCCTTCTCGCGCAGCCGCCGCAACTCCTCACGTCCCTCGTACCAAAACGTGATGAACTCGCGGCGGACGGAGTCGGGGTCGTCGCTGTTCTCGGTCTCGAGGCGCCGCCGCTTCGACACCGGTGCCTCATCGGGTGCGGCGTGTCTCGCCTGCAGCGCCTGCACGGTGGCCTCCAGCTGCGCGATGGTCGCTTTGTGCACCTCTGCTGCCTTCTCACGCGCCTCCAGTGCTGCCACACGCGTGCGGAGTTCGCGGACCGTGGACTGGCCCAACGCCACCTCATCCGCCAGTTGCGCCTCCCGTAATGCGTGCCGCAACCCGCTTCGCCCCTGCGACTCCTCCAGCTGCAGGCGGAACAACTCCCGCTCGGCCTCCGCCTGGTGCAGCCGCGTCCGCATCTCCTCCAGCTGCTCAAGCAGGCGCGGCAGTTTTAGTGCGCCATGCAGGCCGTCCGTGACGAGTTTGTTGGCCTCCGAGGTCGCCGCCTCAGTCCGTTGCCGCAGCGCCTCGACCTGCTGCCGAAGCAGGGTGTCCGACGCACGCAGGTGGCGCAGCTCCGTCAAGAGCGACGACGGCTGCTCATCCGCCCCCGCCGCTTCCTCCTCCAGCTGCAGCACCCGTTGGCGCAGCGCGTCGCGCTCCCTCGCCAGCGCCTCCACCTTGCCGTTAAGCTCCGCCACGCACCCTGTCTGCATCTCGCTCATCTGCCGAAGCATTCCCTCGTTCTGCTCGCCCAGCACCCGCAGTGCCTCCACAAGAGCCGAGACACGCTGCGTCCCGCCTTTGCCCGCCTCCGCCTCCGCCACCCCCTCGGCGCTGCCACTCCCCAGCACAACGGCCTGCGACATGGCGTCCTCCAGCGTGCGCCGCGCATCATCGAAGAAGCGCCGCAGTTGGTCCTGCAGCACGTGCTGCAGCACCCTCTCACTCTCGGGGACGCCAACCTTTGCCTTGAGGCGGGCATTCTCCGCCAGCAGCTGCGGAAGGAGGGGCCCTGCAGTGTCCGCAACCCTCGCCATACGTCTCGCCTCTATCTACGCGTATGCCGCAAAGCTAAAAGAAGAAACACAAGGAGAAGGTTCACCACCGCGTAGACAGCAAGTCCCATTCTACACACCGCAGACAAGTAGGCACCCACACATCGCTTTTTAATTTCCTTTACATCTCCGCCATGCTTAACGCAGCGCTAAACAAACAAGAGCAAAACGCTAAAAAAAAAACAACAACAATCACAACTCTGAGGAAATCAATGCTCAAAAGGTCCATCACCCTCAACGACAAGGTCGTTTCTCCTGCCACCCTCAAAGGGAAACATTTCCCAAACGAACATGACGAAGTCGATGGGGAGGCGAGAGAATGTCATTGAGAGCAGTTAGAAAACTGTGAGAATCCAAAGCAAGCGAATAAAAAAAAGATGAGAGAAACAGCTCTCACAACATACAGGCACAGACACCCAACCCAAACACTGAAAGCAAAAAAGAAGGCAAAACGCACTCTGAGGGGTGTGGGCCTCCCCCACACAATGCAACTTGCGCTCTTCACGGTGTGCGGATTCATCCTTTGCATCGCTAAGAACACTGCTCCACCAGCCTGATGATATTGTTGGAAGCGAACCTGTGAAACTTGTGCTGAAAGGAGCTGTTGCTGCCGGTGCTGCTGCTGGTCGCGGTACCACATGCTGGGCCCCCATTTCCCCAGCCGCCGGCACCGGCGGTTGTGCAGCATTTCCTTCATTGACGTTATCCACACTGGCAAGCTGCAGCCGTACAGAAACGTGGGGTGAATAAGGCTCAGTAGCGGCGCAGTCGATGGGAAATGGTGTGACACAGACCATTTCAGGCTAGGCGACATGTCGTCGCGATCGCTAAACTTTTCCAACGTGTTGGCGAGCCTAATGCAGGCGCCATTCATCCACATGCAACCATAAAACAATGACAATAGGCGCTCGTAGTATGCCAACTGATTGGTATTGTTCCCATCACCGGCCGTGTAATATGCCAGCGGCAGCAAGTTAGTACGGCTTCACCTGGCCCGGCAGTCATTGGCTGCGGTGTAGTCGATGTACCAGGGAATCTAACACGTCCTAAGAAGAACTGACTGGGAGATGCACGTGGTGTCGGTCATATGTTCTCCGGAAGGGCACCTGGCATCCACGGCCACGTTTCCCTCGTCGCACTGTTTTGACTCGTCTATACTACTTCAACGCAACACGACAGCTCGTCTATGCCGCTTCGTCCCCAAACGAAAATGAGGCCTCGCCGTACTCCACCAAAGACTCAGCGCATTGATACAGCGGAATGGGGGTTCCGCACCAGCGAGTAACGCGTGTGTTGCCCCATGCCGGAGGAGCAGCACAGCAGTACACCCGTGGTGCATAACGGACCTTCGCTGGGACTTCCCTGGAGGCGCGTAGCCTCTTCCGAGGCGGAGTGCTTCGTGACGATGCGCCGCGCCGCCACCCACACGTGGACCGTACTGATCCCGCAGTATCTGGCGTGTGCTGGTGTCGGCTGCGAACAAAATGTCGTGCCCCGGGCTGGACACGTTGAAGGCGAGCCGCGGCGCCCACCCGGGCACTGTGACGAGGAAAAAGTAGCACCAACAACAACGCCAGCAGCATCGATAACGGGGCGGGATACGTCCACACGGCGTGCGTGGTCATTCGCGTTGCCGGAAAGGGTGGATGAGGCGGCGGCCCAAAATTCTTCAGGAAAAGCCAAAAAGCGCGCGAGGGAAAGAGATAAAAAACAACAACCAAAAAACCAACGGAGAAACGCATGAAATACATGGGACCGCTTTGCACACACCAAGACCCACACACACACACATCGCTAAGATAAAAAAAAAAGAGAGTGAGGGGAGACGTCAAAAAGCCGCAGGAGTCGCCACAGACATAGCCGTTCCCCCTGCCTCCCCTCTCGCCCAGAAAAAGAAGCACGCTGAGAAAAGAAAAATCCCCTTGCTTTCATCACATGCCAAGCCAAATGGTGCTCACCGCCTCTGCCCCGCGTCGGGCTCCGTAAGGCCACCGGTGCAATGCATGGGCGGCGCGTACTGCGGTGGGCGCTGATAGACGGGCTCCGGCAGCTCCCCTGACCGCAGCTGCGCTTCCAGCGGCGCCCCGCTATAGCCATAACGGCGGTGGCAGTTTTGGAAGAGACGACTATTCTTCGCAATGTTGCGGGAGTGGTAGTTGAAGGACGCCGCGCGGTGGCCGTCGCTGTCGGCGTAGCCCCCCGCACTCATCGTGCCGCGGGTGAAGCGGGCAATAAGGCACACGATGCGCATCGTAATCCCAAGCTTTCGCGGCTCCGTCCACTCCACCGGAAAGGGGTTCAGGCCGGCTTCCTCCACGCGTTCCATGGAGGTTGGGTAGTCCTGATCCACAAGCACGTCGTACACCGCATTCACGCTGCAGAGGTGCGAGAGGAAGCTGCAGCCCAGCTCCACCCGAAGTACTTGCCACGGAACCTTCGAAATCCCACGCACGGCCGCCTCCGCCGCATGACGTCCGTAAACCGTATCCTGCAGAATGAGGGTGCGCTTGCCAGCGAAGGCCATTACGTCGGCAAGTGGCGGGGCAGCCGAGGAGAGTTCAATTAGTACCACATTCAGCGCCCGCTGCTGCACGGCGGCTGCCTCGTTGGGGGCCCCACTGCCGGTAAGCGCCATCATGGAAAGCTTGTTTGTGCGGTCCGTGCCGTATGCCATGAGGATACTGTGCGAGGTTGACACAAAATCTCCACCACTCGCGGCACCGCCCTTTATGTCCTGCAGAATGTGATTGAAGTCACCCGTCGCTCCACAGGCCCACAGGTACCGCAGCGTCTCGCTGACCTCGGAGCTGCGGTGCTCTCTACCGTACTTGGGCATCGGCAACACAACGTCGTAGTGCTGAAAAGTAACATCCGCGGTAAAGAGGCAGTCGTAGTACGGGCACGTGCGCATTTCATGTATTTGCTCTACAAGCTGCGTCTGCCGCAGCGTGGCAAAGAGTTCCCTAACCTGGCGAACGAAGAGTTCCGTGTCCACCTCCTCGCCGATGGGGTTGTGCGTCGGGACCGTGTGTAGTGAGGGGGACCCGGTAAAGTGCATTGACGTACCGGCGCGTGGCGGCGGAGGCCTTCGCCAGCGAGGACCACATCTCTGAGAACACAAGACGGTAGGGGTGGGGGTGGAGGAGGAGAGAACACTGAGATCATATGGATACATGCCCGCGTGTGTCTGTGTGGAAGGGGAGGGAGCAGCGGGCAGCGTCTTGTCAAGTTCCCTCCGCCACACACTGCGCATCTCAGGAAGCCTGACAACGCGCAGATTGAAAGACTCCCCAGTTTCTTTTTCTTTTCCCTCTTTTTCGTGGTTTTTCTCTTTCCCCTCTTGCCTTCACCTTTGGACTCTCTCTCTCTCTTTCCCCACACCGCCTCGTTTGCTCACTTCTCGCGCTGTAACACCAGCGCCAGCGGGGGCGCCGCCGCAACTGCCACCTGCGCCTTTGCGTGCTTCCGGCGGCGGCTGCCCACCTCCGCGTCGCCGGGCGGCGCCTCGCCGGGGTGGAACTCTGTCAGCACAATTTTCCCCCGCGTGTGCCCTTCAGCCACGACGTCCAGCGCGGTGTCGGCGCGCTCCACTGGCACCGTCTCCAGCTGCAGCCGGAAGGCCCCGCGGTGGTAAAGTGCCAGGCACATCTCCACCACCTCTCGCAGACTGCCGCGCGTGAGCGGGTGGGCGTGCATCCCGGCGAGGCAGACGTAACTCACCGACAGCTGGCGGTGGTAGAGCGCCTCGCCGGAGAGTGGCATGGGACCAGGCAGAACGCAGATGGAGCCGCCAAACCGCAGAGCCTCTGCGTGCTGCGCAGCAAGCACCGCATCACCGGCCTCCAGCACATAATCGACACCGAAACCCTGCGTGCGAGCGAGGCACTCGCCAACGACGTCTTGCACAGTGTAGTCAAAGACATAGTCCGCACCCAGCGACTTTACGAGTCGACGTTGACGGTGGAGCAGGAGGCCAACACGTATAACCCGGNGTACTTGGCAAGCTGCACCGCGC
>NW_021706252.1:0-1683 GCF_003719475.1 Trypanosoma rangeli
CCGACCAGATTCCACTGGAAGATGTAATTCAAAGACGCTCCAATAACACCTCGTTGACACTCTTTGGCTGGGTCCTCCTGCCAATTGACGCTTCACATGGCGTCGCCACCCATGTACGTGAATGTATTGCAGGATCTGTAGAGCCTCGCACCAGTCTCAAGCAATCCGTGATGGACTGATGCGCAGCAGATGTTTGATCCGCATAAGGGAGGCCTCCACCTACACGACAGGCATCAGCACATACGTCAAAATAAACGACGACAACATGCCTCTCAATAAACTCCCAATAGGGCCTGCCAAAAAACGTCTTGATTTTAACGATCACGCGTCTGTCCTCTCCCGCTGCGGTGAAGGAGGGGTGACTGCCCAAGCACTGCAGCAGCAGCAACGCCATCCACCGGACGACAGTCCTCGTCGCGGAGCGCGCTCGCATGCCAGCTTCATCCGCCATCAAATACCTGCTGCGTCGAAGAATGCATGTGCGATTGTGTATGTGTGTGTCTACCGTCTGTGTTCGCGGGTTGGAGACAAAGTGAGGGAAAGAGAGGTGCAACGCCAAGACGGCCCCACCCCCAGAGAGACATCAGGCAAACAAAAACAAAAAAAAACTGCGTGGTCCGCGTTGCTCGCTGCGGCTGCATGGGCACACCAGCGCCCAGCGAGTGAGCAGCGCAGGCACGGCTGCCCTCCCCGCGCTGACGCACACCACCCGCTGCGTGGGGGCGCAGACTCCAAAGAAGGTCTCGCAGAGCGCCGCAGCAGCGTCCAGCGTCGTTTCACACCTCTGGCGCACCCTCGTGCCCTCGCCCCTTCTTTTGCCCTGCGACACCCAAGGCAGAGGATCAGCAGACTCCCACACACGTGCATCACAGCTCCCTCCCCGCAGCAGCAGTTCAACGCCTTTCTCCTCTCCCTCTTCTTCTCCCAGCAGCCGAATTACTCTCAGGGGAAAACGTGAAAAAGGGTGCGGTGGAAAAAAAAACAAAAACTAAAAACTAAAGCCTGCTACATGCACACACACCGCACCACGCCGCAAAGGCAAAAAGCACAACAAGTCAAAACCAAAACCCAAGCCACAACGACGGCAGCAGTGCGGGGATAGAAACCCAAACGAGACCCCCCTGCGCTCTCTCCCCACTTGTGCCCCGCCGCCCACATGGCCTCTATGCCGCCGCCACACCATTTCCCGCTTGCTCTCATTTGCCACACGCACGCAGAGACAAAACAACATTTGCCACCCATCCTCGGCATCTGAAGCCATTGGGTGGGGAATCCATCGCATTCGCCCCGGGCCACCCAAACCCGGCCGCCGTCACCATAAACCAACATCAAGTCGAAGATACCAACTGCCGGCTGCTGGCCTCCCCCTCTGCGAGGCAACTAGCGCTGGCACCGTTCCAACGACGTCCACGCTACCTCTGCGCCCCGTGAGGGCGACAGACAAATCACTCAGAGGCGCACCCCAAAACACATACACATATACACACACACACACACACACACACACACACACACACACAGGCATCACGGTTGTCCCTCACTGTGTCCGCGGACTCGCTTCCCATTTGGAAAGCCAGTGCAACGCACAGCCACGAGGTTGGCACCGTCTGTGTGCATGTGGCAGCCGCAATCGAGGAAGGGGAAGAAAGTGTTATCCATAGAAAATGCGCATGGAGTAGTAGA
>NW_021706252.1:2328-10622 GCF_003719475.1 Trypanosoma rangeli
ATCCTCGGCATCTGAAGCCATTGGTGGGGAATCCATCGCATTCGCCCCGGGCCACCCAAACCCAGCCGCCGTCACCATAAACCAACATCAAGTCGAAGATACCAACTGCCGGCTGCTGGCCTCCCCCTCTGCGAGGCAACTAGCGCTGGCACCGTTCCAACGACGTCCACGCCACCTCTGCGCCCCGTGAGGGCGACAGACAAATCACTCAGAGGCGCACCCCAAAACACATACACATACACACACACAGGCATCACAGTTGTCCCTCACTGTGTCCGCGGCCTCGCTTCCCATTTGGAAAGCCAGTGCAACGCACAGCCACGAGGTTGGCACCGTGTGTGTGCATGTGGCAGCCGCAATCATGAAGGGGAAGAAAGTGTTATCCATGAAAATGCGCATGGAGTAGTAGAGAAAAAAATAAGAAAAAAAAAGACGCTCCTCTGATCACAAAAGGAGCGTTGGCCGACAGGGCGACAAGCAGGATTGGTGAACAAAGAGTATGTGTCGTCCCTCCCAGGCTGGGTGTGCTTCCGCCTAATTATCACCCAGCAGCAGCGGTAGAAGCAGTTGTGCGCGCACAAACGGGCTGATGGTTGCGCTGCGCTCCACGTCGGTCAGAGCGTCGTTCCCAGTGTCGTTGTCCTTGATAGCTGTGTTATTTGTTGACGCTTGAGTGATGGCAACAGGCCGTGCAGTACAATTTTCATTCGGTGCAGTGATGGCGATGTAATGCGTGGCCTCCGTGAATGGTTGGAGGCCGGCAATGGTCTCGTTGGTAATAATAAGCTACGAGGGTTCTTTCAAGTTGCTGTTGTGTTTAGTTGGCGCTTGACTTTCGGCATCACTTCCCTGTTCATTGCCTTCTGTATTACTTCGGTCCATGACACCATTAGCTTGGCCCTCTGTCAAATCACCTCCCGCCTGTGTCTGTGCATTAGGTTTGGTTGGAGTATCGTTGGTGCCCACGCCCGATGCAGACTGGTGTTTATTGTTAACGTCCTTTACAGAGTGCCCGTGAACATCCGGCGGGTCTGTGCCTTTAGGTGCGGGGCCAGCGGACTGAGTGTTAGTGGCCGCAGGCTTCTAAACTGCAGGAGCTTTCTTTGCCGTATTCTGCGCCTTTCGCGCACCCTTCCGAGCTGCGCTGCATATGCGACTGTCGCTCTTTTGCACTCTTCTTGGACTTAACGTCACCTCCGTTTGTCATAAGCGGTGCACCTTTGAAGCCAACTGCCCCTTCTGGCTGGTGTCTACCACTCCTTTCTGTTAGGCTGTCTGCTTTAGGTTCCGGTGGTGTTACTGGATCAGCCCCTAGAACGGTGCATCCAGCTTTCGTGTCATTCATGGCTGTGAACTCACAAACGATTGACGCTACTGAAGAGGAAACGCCAGTAGTATTTGCTTCCACCCACTTTTTATAAACTTGACTTTCTCCGTATGTCGTAACCTCCATCCTGAACCCAACAGCATTACTTTTGTCAGCGGCAGCATACGCATCTGTGCAATCCAAACAACTGTACAGCCACACATCATCATCAGACGTATCGTTCGCCTTCACAGACCTTTCCCAATTATTCATCTCCAAAAAGCGGCCATGTAACTTTCCTTCAATCGGCTCACAAGCCACCTCCACCTTCAACCATACTTTTTGCACAGCTTCAGCAGGAGAAACTTTTACCGTCTTCGCCCACACGGAGGAGAAGCAGCTATACAGCAGCGTAGGGACTGCCATGGCGCGTACTGTCGCCATCGCCATCCGTCGTGGTATTAGTGGTGGCGGTAGCAGCAGAGTCGATGGGGTAGTGGGCTAATTCGCGAGACAGAGGGGAGAAAACAATAAGAGAGAATAGTTAGCACAAAAGAGAGCAGATACAATGAAGACAGCAGTTCATCGAGTTCACACAGCAAAAGACCACACACCCGCACACATACATATATATATATACAAAACACAAAATAAAAAAGGAATGAAATGTTTTCTAGCCGAGCGTAGATACCATTTGCCGAACTCTTCTTTACTCCGCTTATTTCCTCCTTAATTTCCTTTTTTGTTTTTGTTTTCGTTTGTAGTCTTCTGCTTGCTGGATTATCCTGCTCACAGAAGGGGTGTTACGCACGAGCAATCAAACTCCACCGCGTTACGGCTGCCTCTATTCTTCGACGTCATATTTATTTCTGCCAGCATATTTTTTTCTTTCTTTCCGTTTTCACTGCAATCCCCTCTTACCTATGGCAGGGGTGTGGGCTTCGTTTACTCCTCCCGCCAACACACATGCACAGAGTGAGAGCGTATTGATACACCAAAAAACAAAAAAGAGAATCATTGTGGCAGGTGACAGTTCTATGTGCGTTACAACGGTGCATATAAAATGAATGCGGAGAAACAACAAGCGGCGAGCACACACAGATATATGTACACATACATGTAGTTATTTATTTTTCATAGCATTCACTCCTTAGCTTTCACTCACTTTGCCTGGCTCCTTGTTTTCCATGTCTATCTTCTTTTTATTTTTCCCTTCCCGTTTCTACGGAAAACTCACTTTTTGTTTTTGTTTTTTGTATATCTCTTTCTAACAACTTCAGTAATTATTTTTTGTTTTGTTTTTTGGTACTGCATGCATGTATATATGTGCTTGTGCGTGTATATGTATGCGTGAGTTTGACGGAAAGAGAGGGGAGGGGGAGAGACATATTTTTGCCGTTGTTGTTTTTGCATCTTTTCCATCATGGAGACGTCTCCTCGCTTGCAGAATATACATGACGAGAGGAAAACGCAACAAAATAAAACATGCAACGATGCAGACCTCTATGCTGCCTTGTGTCTGGTAACACAAGGGCGTATTCTTGCGTGAGTTTTTTTTTCTTGTTGTTGTTGTTGGCAGCGACCTTCCGGGTGGACCACACGCCACCTCATGATGCGGCGTTGATGCGCTCCATCCAAATGCGGCAGCGAAACTTTGAAAACATCGCCTGCAGCAGCGAGCGAAAGTCCACACGCTCGTCGGTTTCATACAAAAAGGTGAGTTTCTGCCGATCAAACTGAAAGGCGGCGTCCGAGATGTGAATGATGAGGCCAAGTTCCTCGCAGGCTGCACGGCACTCTGCCACAGCCTCCTCCTCCTTCGCCATGAGATTTCCTTTCCACTCTTCCACTTCCTCCGGTGTCGCGCGACGCACAACCTGCGCCACAGACCCACGGCCACCATCCTTTGCCCCGGAACCCCCAACAGCGGCATCTGCGTCAGCCACAGTGGTAGAGGACTCCTCCATTGAATCTTCACACTGAATAACTTGCCCCAAATCAACGCCACGGTCAGCCTCAAAAATGACGTGGTCGCCAACATGAAATTCCATACACGAAAACGCCGTGCTTTTGTGATTGCCATGACATTGTAATTGCAGGCTGTACCTTCTGTTATTCTTCATCGACGCCATTTTCTCCTGTGATGCAAGGGACACCACACCTGAACGATTGGTGGCCTTGTTATTGACATTGGTGTTGCGACGCTGTGAAGGCAGCTGGGAATCATTCTTGGATTTCCCACGGCGTTTTTCTTTATGGTGGCGTTGTGTGGAAGGATCCACAAGCCCGGAGTCAGATGTCGGCTGCGCCTTACTGTCATGAGACACGTCTTCCCTACTCTGTGTCATGTCAGTATCAGCTGTGCAAAGCGGCTTTTCAATCTCTTCTTGGTAGTCTGGTTTGGGCACCTGGTTCTTCGTTTTATTGTGCTCAGCAAACGCGGATTCCAGCTCAGTGGCAAGGGAACTGGATCCACCAAGCATAGTCACTGCATTTAAATTCCTTGAAATTCGATGAGAAATAATCCCCGCTTGGACAGCAGAGCACGCTGTAGTGGAAGAAGGCGTTACTTGAATCACACTGCGGCCCGCTGTCGCGGGTGACAGTGTCATTCCCATCGCAGAAGATGGAGTTTTCATGCCAAATGATATATGCAGAGATTGTTTTTGCTGCATTGGTGTATTCATTGCGAAGTAAGGATGTTGCACATGGCTTTCCGTCACCCTTTGATCTTCGTTTGTATCTTGCCCTTGTACGGGATGCATGTGTACGTGCGTCTTCTTCTCTCCCTCAACCTCCTCCTCCGTGTGCTCGACAGGGTTGTTTCCAAATGTACCTGCAGTATCACTGTTCAGTGAAAAAAACGGTGTCATTCCACCATTATTCGTTGTCATATCCACAAATTGCTGAAGACGCGGTGTTGTACTGGGGCCGTACACAGGCACCGAAGCCGGCTGGTGAGGGCCTGCACCCCAGCACAGCATGCGCTCAACACGCCTTTGAAGATGACCCTCCCCAGAGGCCAAGAAAAAATTCAACGCACCTGAGGTGAGGCCGTGTGGCAACCCCTGTTCATTAAGCCCACCCTGGCCCTGACGCATCTCCCTCCCCCCCCACCTTTGAGCTCGCAGTCCCTTTTGCTAGTTCACAGGTTCCTCTTTCCTTAATCGAACCCACCCCCAAAAAGGTGTTGGTTAGAAGCCACCAGTCGCTGCTTCCCTTCCTTTGCTTCTCGCCTCTCTGCCGTTTCGGTGTCTTGTGATCTCCACTTGCTGGTGTGGAGGGTTTGTGGTTTTACTGCTTACGCGTGTGGTCTGCTCCTGACACAAAAAGATTTAAGAACAAGAAAAATTTATGAATTAAAAAAAAAAGTAGGCAAACAAGAAATAAATAAATAAAAATTCAGCTATGTTGAGTGAAAAGCTGCGGGGAAAAAGAGAGAAAAAATCACTTTGCATCCGTCGATCCCTTAACATCAAGGCTATGATGTGTCACTGAGCAGAAAGAAGATGTGTCGCGCCCCGCACGCTTATTTTTGCAAGCGCAAATTATGTCCATGCGCAAGTCATTGCAGACCCGCAACGGCAAAACAGGACATGAGACAACGAAGAAGTGGAGAACAGAGAGACAGACCACATCACCCCTCCTCCCTCTCTCTCTTTATATATATATATATATAATCCATGTGCCTCGTTCCCTCTTCATGTAAACACCGTGTCACCCTCTACAGCCTGACATTTGTTCGCGTGGCTGCCTAAATTGATCGAAGATTTATATTTTCCATTTACCCTTGCCTTGCTTTAACGCATCGCTTTTTTAAAATTCTTTGTTATCCGACTTTTTTTTTCGGTTGTGAGAGCGAAGAGGGATCACACTTCTCTTTGTCTTGGCATCGACACCCCCGGGCCATCCGCTTTACGCTGTTACACATGTAGGGAGAAGGCCGTGGAATATACACACACACAAAAGACACAAAGACGGCTATCGCAAGTCATCTTCATTTGTTCAATTCCTCAGTGCGCGCTTTCTTACGCTGCGGCTTCCCCTCTTGTGCAAAGACGAGAGGTTTCGATAACACAGCAGCGATGCCATCTGAAATAGGTGGAGGTCGCACGTCATCCGGTACAACCAATGGTTCTGCTGGGGGAAGCCCACATAGCACCGTCACACGCCGCTCAGAGACAGCCACGGTGGCCGAGAAGCGCGCCGTGATGTGGCGTTCGCCTTTGATCCTCAATGCCGGCAGAGAGTCAATGACATTCTGCTTTTGCAACATCGCAACGGCCATTCGGGCCTTCAGAGGGCTATCCAGGTGTTTGAGGCTAAACGGAAAACATTGGTGCTTCTCTGTGATTTCTTGTAGCGAGGCGTGGACGGAGCGCACACGAGCGTCATTCTGAAATTCCACTTCAGTGCGGCGGTAAATGCTTGCCTTCCCCTCAGCAGGTGCCACCTTGTACGAGGAATGATCCGTGAAGGCTACATCAAGTGTCCATACTTGATTTGCGCCTATATTGCAATCTGCAACGTCCTGGTGAGGATCCTCCAGCGTTACACGTCGCGTAATGATGCATTCCATGCCGTCTGGAACCCATCTTTTTGTACGGTTTGAGAGTACACCTTCTACTCCTTGAACTTCAAAATGATTTCCCACGCTGTGTATGAAGTCTGTGATGTCAGCATTCAGCATCCCTGGTTGCATGAGATGAATCATCCCGTGCAAAGCTATACGCGCCGCCTCCACCGCGTTGATTGCCTCTTGAGTGAGCTGTCGCATCTGCGCACGTGCAGCGGTAGCTCCTCCGGAAATTTCGGAGGAAGTTGTGGCTGTGGCATCACATGGAACAAGAACCGTACGTGCCGCAGTGACTGGGTAACCGTCGATGTGGCACCCCATATGAATCTTCACCACATCTCCGCCGCGGAGCACAAGGGCCTCCTCCTCCACCAACGGTGCATGATTGCAGAGGATTTGATTCACTGAGACGTTGGTTGGATAGGAGAGGCCGCGAAGAATGCGGTTACCGTCAGCGTCCTTCGCCTTGGAGAACATCGCTTGCACCCGTCGCAGCAGTTCTTCATCGCCAAGGTCACACAGATGTTTCGTGGTTGCCCCTGGCACGCACGCAGCCGCCAGAATGTCCATTACCTCGTCAAGGGCACGGCCGGCAGACTTGTACTTTGTCATCACGTCTGGCTTCACAATTGTTTCTGACACCCGCTCCGCCGGCTCCAACTCACCCTCAAGCTCCTTCTCCATGGAGGCGACTTTTTGACGAATCGTGGAGGCAGAGCGCATCCGTGCACTGCCGCCCCGCTGCTGCGTTGGTGCCCGCTTTGCCGAATCTTTGTGTCTCACATCACCCATGGGGGTTTGGACTTCCAATTTTCGAACAGCAGAGTGTTTCAGAGGTGCCGTGCTGGGTGGCTGCATTGACTCTTTCAACTGATGCAGCGAGAGCGACCGCTGACGCTTCATGCAAAGTGTCGGCCGCGCACTCTTGCTGCGGCTGTTGCTGTACCCACGTCCCATGTGAGAGTTTCAAACTCCGCACACACACACAGACACACACGGATCAGCGAAAATGGAAAGACGCCTAATCAACACAACCTCGGAAAAAATTAAAAGTTCTTCCTTTTTATTGCCAAGTAAAAAATTAAAAAGACGACATTTTTTTTAAAAAAAATAAAGGCAGGCATGCAATAAGTAGAAAGAAAAGCATATGCTTCTTGTTGTCTGCAGAGAAGCCCACATTGATGCACCCACCTCTGACTCTCTGCCTCTCGCTCGCTCTATGTACAAAAAAAAAGGAGATATAGGGAAATATTGTAGCAAAACACAGGGGATGGGAAAGATACGATTATGCCCCCAAAGGAAGAGATACTTTTCTTCATCTTTTATCTTCTTCATTACTGTCAGTTGGTGGGTTTAGTGTGTTTCCTCCTCCTTCCACTCAATCCCCACTTCCGCCCCTCTTTTTTTATCATTTTTTTTTTACCCCGTCTCATGCTGCGGATTTTTTAAACTTTCCTTGTTGTGCGTACTCCCACATTCGGTGTTGCTGTTCCTTTTTGTTCGTTAGTTATATCCTCCTCCGCATCCTAATTCTTCGGCCGACGTTTACGGGAAGATCGCAATGCTTTGAATCGCCGACGCAGTGTTCGGCGCCGCGTGTCGTCGACCTCACCCTCGTCGGCATAGTCTCTCTCATTATGGTCGTCGTCTCCCTCCTCCAGCTCCTCCTCCTCGTACCCCTCGTCTTCCTCGCGGTGACGCTCCCGGCGGGCCGGACGTTGGCGACGCCTCAGTTCGTCCAGTTCGCGCTGCAACTCTCTCAAACGTTCCTCGTCCTTGGCAGAGGGCTGCTTTTGTGCCTCGTTTTGCTGAGTCTGCTGTTGTTGAGTCTGCTGCTGTTGTTGAGTCTGCTGCTGTTGTTGAGGCTGCTGCTGTTGTTGAGGCTGCTGCTGTTGTTGAGGCTGCTGCTGTTGTTGAGGCTGCTGCTGTTGCTGAGGCTGTTGCTGTTGTTGAGGCTGTTGCTGTTGCTGTTGCTGAGGCTGTTGCTGTTGCCGAGGCTGCTGCTGTTGCCGAGGCTGCTGTTGTTGCTGTTGTTGAGGCTGCTGTTGTTGCTGTTGCTGAGTCTGCTGCTGCTGTTGTTGCTGAGGTTGTTGCTGTTGCTGAGGCTGAGGTTGTTGCTGTTGCTGAGGCTGTTGTTGCTGAGCCTGAATATCCTGTTCTTGTTGCTGTTGCTGCTGCTGCTCAAGATGTCCTTGTAGTCGTTCACGAAGATTTTCTGTACGTGGTGTTAGCATGTCCCTTTCGGACTCCACTATGGGTGTCGTTCTGGCGTACACGTCGTGGTCATATGTTACACCCTCAAGTGGCATTGTGTGAAGAAAGATGATGTCGTGATTGTCCGTGACGTCGCCTGTCTCGGCGCTCAGCCCAATGTAGTACTCATTCTTATCCATCTTAAGGTGAAGGTCGGAT
>NW_021706267.1:0-9951 GCF_003719475.1 Trypanosoma rangeli
CGCCGCCTGGGGGCGTGGGACCACCATTACGGACTCATCCCAGCAATGCGCACACACCTCGTCTGCAATATTAAAAGGCGGCAACATTGGACTGGAGTATCCTTATCTGTTCTGGCTGTCGTAGTTTTGTTTGTGCTTCCCTCGCATGTATGTTAGAACATAGTTTGTTCCCTCCCAATTGTGGGTGTGTGTGAGTGGGCGTCGGTGTTGAAATGCGTATCCCCCCCCCCCCCCCACGAACACAAAGAAAAAAAAAGACAACGGAAGTAAAGAGAGATCACGCAAACTCAGGGAGATTAAATCCACTTACCCAGCACCTTCCTATACGCAGCACGTTACCTCGTCACCAACGCGATCCCAACCATCTGGTCAATTTTCGGGACGCACAATTGTCAACAGAAACAAACAAGCAAAAAAAAGCGCGCAAAAGAAAATAAGGCAAATAAATAAATCAGAAATACACTGACCCCATAACACTAAAACCCAAAAAAAAAGCATCCGGTATATATATATATATATATATTACAAACAAAAAAAGGACATGCTATACCTGCCTCGCCTGCAGCCTTCACCTATTCCCCTTCCTTCACGCGCGGTTGCATTCGCAGCACGCGATTTTATTTTCATGCATTCTGAAAATTCGGTTTCCGTTTCTCCAAAAACGCTTTCATGCCCTCTTTCTGGTCCGCAGTGGAAAACGTGGCTTGAAAGGTACGCTGTTCATAAGCTAAACCCTCCGCCAAGGATACCCCCAGGGACTTGTTAATGCAGTCCTTCGCCAAAGACACCGCTACTGTACTGTTCATAGCAATTTTTTCCGCAATGGCAGTGGCCGTTGGGAGAAGCTCTTCATGTTTTACGACATGGGAAACCAACCCAGCGCGCTCAGCCTCCGCTGCTGTGTATTGGTCTCCTGTAAGCACCCATTCCATTGCCTTGCTCTTTCCAATGAGCCGCGGGAGTCGCTGTGTCCCACCTACACCAGGAATGATCCCAAGTTTGACCTCAGGTTGCCCAAAAAGGGCCTTTTCACTGGCGATAATGATGTCGCACATCATCGCCAACTCGCAGCCCCCACCGAGGGCTACGCCGTTCACTGCAGCAATAACTGGCTTGCGAACAGTTGCAACCATTTCAAGGCCTCTGAGCATGTTGTGTTTGTAGAAATCGACAAAAGTCTGAATTGCCATTGCTTTGATATCAGCACCAGCCACAAAGGCTTTCCCCTCGCCAGTGATGATCACAACAGACACTGATGGATCGGCGTCGCACTTCAGCATATTTTCCGCCAGCGCATCCGATAATTCGGCATTCATGGCATTGAGTTGTTTTGGGCGATTTAATGTCAATGTCATCACTGCTCCTTTTTGGGAGCACTTGACGAGCGGAGCCGCAGAGTTAAGAAATAATAAAGCTCTGTGCAGCATGTGATCTTGATGTATGCAATCCAACTACACTTGTAACTGTCAATAAAGCTATTTTTCTATTGGGAGAGAGAGAATGAAGTACAGGCACCAAATGGAATATTAAAAAACAAGAGAACTATGCATTGATAAGCAGAATAGATGTCATCTTGCGCCTTTCCCTGCTGCAGTGAGATACAAGATGACTAATGACACTCTAGACACAGGGCGTCACCGCCTTCATTCAAGCAAAGGAAGCCGCAAAATAAATAAATAAAAAACTAAAATGGGAGGAATGTAGTGAACATATAACAAAACCACCAAGGATTAAGAAACTTTTAAGTACAACTACCCACACACACACAGTAACCCAACACGAAGCAAGAGAAAGACTCCAACCTTCACCAGGAGCAGGGCAGCCACCCAAGTCCCGTGCAGCCCCAGCAGCTCCCACAAGAGAAAAAAAGACATACTTCGGGCGATTTGACGCCCAAACGTACTAAAGACGTCTGAGAAGCAGCGAGTGGCCACATAAATTCGCAGAACACAGTAGCACGCGTATATCTCGCTGGAAAGAATCATGGAAACCATATTCACAGAAGAAACACATAAGGACCTTACCTACCAGAGAATACGACTGCTCTTGTAGTGAGCTTAGCACCGGCATCTCCACTTCACTAGTCAAGCCCACTAAGCAGGAAAGCCTTCCGCGAGCCACTTGTGCCCACCGGCTGCACATCACGGCAAAGATAAGCGGCGTGATGTGCTCTCTGCACCAATTACATTTCCTGCCTCAGTGAATAAGGAAGCAGTTTCACGCACGAAGAAAAAAAAAACGAATTCCAAGTCGTTTTCACCACGATGAACTTCATCCATGGCTCTTCAGTAATCTTTGCAGTAGTGTCTGAACTGTTTCTTGAATCCACATCCACGCCATGTTGAGGGACTGCAACAGCGGCAGTGTTAAGTAACAACGACATTTCTGATAGCATTTCGTACCGGGACGCCTATGAATTGTTGCAAATTCACTGCGGTTGTAAGATATCCTCTCAGTGCCAGATTCTGGTGACTTGCAGCTCTTCAGTGCAATCAACGTAGATGTAGAGCGCCACGAGCAAGCCACCTCCCGTTTGGTCACTTACTCAATTGGGCAGAAACAGACAGCCAACAAAAAAAAAAAAAAAAAAACCTCCAACGAGCCATCAAAGTACTTAGTTCGTAACTTCGCCCATGAAGCAACTGAGCACGCAAAAACGCGGCGGATAAAGCATAGTTCAGAATAATCTACATCCTGCTTTTTGGCAAAAAAAAAAAGGAGAAGACGAAAAGAAAACGCAGTTTATCTTCCTTTAGTTGCGCCCGTCTCCTCGTGGAAGAGCGGGCTGCTGCGCCCGAAAGGGGCGGTTCCACAACGGAACGCTGACCAGCCATAAATCACTGGGCGCTAGCAAAAAGGTGATGTTTCTGAAAGTGTCAGTGCCCCTTTTCCCAGGCACAGTGAGAAAAATTTGAGGGCGTGTCGGGCTGGGGTTCAAAAAGCGCCGTTTGCGGCAATATTTCGGCGGGCCGGGCAATGTGAAATTTTAGCACACCCTGCCAATTACAATTAAATTCAGAGAATCCCTTCTACAATCTGTCGGAAAAAAAAAAACAAATGAAGCCAGTGCAATTCAACAATACAATAGGAACAACAACAGGAAAAAAAAGTCTGGAACAACGAACTTATACTACAAATCCCCTAATCTATCTAGCTTAGCATTTACCTCCTTTGTGACAGCTTCCTGAGATCGCTTCAATAACGCACTTTTTTTTGCATCATTGTTGATCAGACGAGTCATGTAATCAACCCCCTGTTTGACGTTAGCCACAGCAGATGCCTCTGTGCAACCTTTAAAGAATGGATGCTTCAAGAGGTCCGCGCTTGACGGTCGCTCCTGCGGATCTCTAATCAAACATTCCTTCACAAAGTTGTGAGCCTCCACCGAGTATGCGGGTGTCTTTGGTAATGTTGGTGTTGTATTGCCAGCAATTCTACCCAATAGCTGAAATATGTTCATTTCTTCTGGAGGGGACCAAGGGTTCTTTCCTGTTACAGTAGACAACACAGTTAGCCCCAGGGACCACACATCGCTATTAAATCCGTAAGCGCCTTGTTCTAGTCGTTCTGGAGCCATGAAATACATTGTCCCGACGTAGGTTGAAGAAACATCAAGTGTCTGAACAAGTTTTGACACCCCAAAGTCTCCAATTTTGACATATCCATCATCCCGAATAAGCAAATTACTCGGTTTTAAATCTCTATGTATCACGCGCTTTACGTCGTGAAGGTACACCAGACCTGTAACAACTTGAAAAAAGATATCACGCAGTATAGTCTCCTCGATGCCTTCCCAAAAACAACTCAAATCCTTTAGAGTGTACGCCATCCACTCCATGGGTATAACAATAGCAGCCTCCTCAGAATCCCAAAAAGCTCCCAAGTTCTTCATGACAAAAGGTGAGTGCGATTGAGAACTGAAAAAGGATAGCTCTCGATCTACTTCATCTCGACGTGGCTTAGAAGTAATAGGTATATGTTTCAGAGCTACAGGGCTCCCATCCTTCATTTTTGCAAAGTAAACAGCTCCACTTGCCCCTCGACCAATGAGCCTCTTGGAGGCCTCATCAACATCCTCCTTCGTTACACTACAAGGCAACTTTCTACCATCGTTAGTAAACATACCAGACTCATTTATCAAAAATGCTCGAAGCTGAAGTGAGTTATTGTTTCTTATCTGATAGGACTGAAGGTCTAGTTTGGATTTCTCCACGGCAGCAGCATCTAAAACAAGCCCTAGTTTGTTCATCTCTTAAAGTGAGTTGCACAAGCTACAAGTAAAACAACAACAACAACAACAACAATGAAAGCAACAAGATATAAATAGATAGATCACAAGGCTACTCTACTCATCCTCCGAAGAGGATAGGAAGGGTATACGAACATGCATACGCACATATACTACGAACACACCACCAAGCCTCTGCCGTCACACTTTTGTAGCTTTGTCATTTGCACAAAGAGCTAAAGACACGTACATATGCAACCAAATTAAAACTATCAAAGAGATCAATAATAATAAGCAAAAAGACAGAGACGCCTTTTCGTGAAAGCATAAATGCAGTTTCCTGTTACCACTCTTCCTGTCCCGAGATCGATGCAGCACTGGCAACGACCATTTGGTTTTGGCTACTGCCAACTTCTATCGCAGCCATTACCTTTCTATTTGGAGTCATACTCCCAATCTGTGCGGTGACGCCCGCAGGGACGTCAATCTCCGATGAGGAATTGGGTTCTACTTCAGAGTTCTTCCTTCTCTGGGCTTCCCAGTGAGCTTGCCTTGGGTGATTACAAGTGGCACAAAGAGGCTTTCCCCATTGAGGCTTAAAACTTTCACACACAGCCTCTACTTGATTTCTCTTTGAAGGCGCTCGGACTTTCTCTGCCTCTTGGCGAAAACGAGATGCCACGTTCTTTGGATCCAGATGCCGAGAACGAACGGTTGGCTGTCGATCGGACCTGGGAACTGAGGCACCTCGCTTGGGAGTTGCTGTTCGATTTGGTGTGTTTCCCTCATTTTGATATCCACCAATATTACTTTTCCTACATCTTGGAGTGCCCCCTCCAACACCTCGGGGTGGTGTCGCTCCCCGACTTGTGCTTCTGGCTACTGGAGGCCTTCCGCGGTCACCTCCAAGAGAGCCTGTCCTTTTCAGCATCTCAGGATTTGTTATATGGTTCTTGTCAAATTGATTTCGTCTTGGTGAAGGAGGAGGGTAACTGTTGGTGGTACACGAGGAAGGTGCGCCCCTTCTACCACCACCACAAACTCTTGAAACAGGGGATTCTTTCCATACACCGTTCGGAGTAACAACTACACCAGGCCTTGGGCGGATAACAAATGTCCCCTCCTTGTTTCCCTCAAAAACACTTGAAACAACCATGCGATTAGAAAGCACCCTGTCATTGTACTCTGCCTGAATCTCTGAAGGTTTAAGCTGCTGCACTCGAAGGAGCTCAGGAACCTTCAAAAGCACGTCGGAGACATCCATCTCCTCATCAATCATAAGCTTAATAGCCTCATCATCGCTATGATGCGGTTCACGCAACCACAACTTTAGCATGCTCTTACTTCCCGTCCTTCTTTCGTCTTTTTTTTCTTTGACGCCTAGACCATTAGGAATAAGATGAGAAGAGTAATAGATCATTATTATTATTCCAATTTTTTACGTTTCACATGTAATAAAACAAAAAGTAAACGCAACAACCATGACCTATACAGCTCAAAGGTACATCAAGTTCTATAGTATATGGGGAAAAGCAGGTAGAGATCACATAGGATTATTTTAAGAGGTCATCTACATCAAAAAACTCTCTTGTGCCTTGATTTTCAGAGTATTCCGTCAGATTAAGGTGTGATGCAAAACCATCATCCCTTTGAGGAGAAAATAGATCAACTAGTTCATGAGTGAGTGGCATGGTTGGGCCAGCTTCTTCCTCGTTTTGTCGTGGTGTAGCAGTAGCGTAAAAGAAGGAAGTAGCTGCGACGGCAGAAGCAGCAGCAGCTTGCTTCTCCAAATTTATTCGTCTAGAAACATCTAGATTGTTCTTCACTGAAGAGAAAGCTCCAACTAGGACTTCAAATCCACTCATTGCATCCTTGAAAAATGTGCCCAGTTGCAAAAAAAATACGTTCGCTGCTGACCACGTCGTCATTGAGGTTTGCTCCAAAAGGAAGGATGTTTTCTTCATGTTATCTCGTAGTGCATCATGATATTGATTACCGCTTTCATGCAAGCGTTCTAGCAAAGAATGAAGTTTAAACTCCATCTGTTTCACCTGATTTTGAGAGCCCTTTGAACGAGTTACGAACAATTCCTCCTCATAAACTTGTGCATTTCTTCGCTTAACATCAAACGCAGTTTGGGCCCTTCCAACATCACATTTTGCAGACATATAAATCTTATCAATTTGCTCAAGTGAAGAAGCCTGTATCCCGCAGCAATTAGTCCTAATATCACTCACTAATTCTCGGCTCAAAGCACCTAACTTGATTTTCATCGAGTTAATGGAACCAAACCCGGCGTCCTCAGAAGCACATTCATTTGTCATTTCTAAATGATTTTCACAAATTTCTTTAAAATGATACAGCTCTGAAAGCAAGTCATCTATCTGAAGAAACAAGGTCTCAACAGTTTTCCCAACAGCTGCATAATAATCGGATAATTTCAGTATAGAAACACGGGTTTGTGAAACCACCTTCATGCGGGTGTCAAAGATAGCATCGCTGCTTTGTTTGAACTCACCCATTGCAGACAAAAGAGAAAGCTTACCTTGATCAAATAAGCACCGCAAACCGTTAGAGCCCTGAAACTGACGAAGGGATGCGCCGACATCATGCAGGATGCTTTCAACATAGCGTGTGCGTGGTCGAAGCGATTGCATATCGCTAATAAAGTTCTCTTTTTTAAAAAAAAACAGAGACAACTGCAAAGAGTGATAGTGTACTGAATTAACTCACAGCCGACAAGAACAAAAGAAAATGCAAAAGTTAACCAACTCAACAAGAACAGCTTACTAGTATCATACTAGTCCCACCTCCAATTAGTAATCAGTTTATCTTATTCAAAACGCATGTTTAATTATTAATCTTCAGTGAGATCAAGTGCTAGAAATGGATTCTGAAAAACCGTATCAAATGCGTCCAAGACTTCATCAATAAAATCATTGTCATTACACTCGGGTGTAAAGAACCTAAAAAGAGAGTCCTGGCGCGCGCGTTCTGTTCCAAACTTCCACTTAATGGGTTCCATTGAATTCGTCTTAAGATGAGTGTCCACCTCGCGGTAAATAGTTCCTTGTTCTGCAAACATATTGGAACGAAGAACGATAGAAACGGTTCGGCAGAGTAAGCCATCCTTCACATTTGTTGTTACCTTAAAAGACGTGATAGCACGAACAATTTTGGGGTCAATTGTCCCATTAAACAACGGTTTTAATGGAGTATCAGTAGCTGCCAAGACACCACTCCAGAATCCCTCTATTTTGTCAAGGTCCTCCTGTCGTCGCTCAAATAAAAGCTCAAGTTTTTTTCTGTATTCAATGCGTGTCTGGTTTGCCTGCAACTCGGTTTCCGTTTGCAGACTCTTCACCTTGTTGTTACAATCAGCAACTGCATCAATAATGTTCTGAGGACACGTGCCCATTTTCTTGTTAAATGCTTACAATAATCAACAAAAAAAAACGAAGCAAAAAACAGCTGCGTAAGCATGGTAGATTATATATCTAGAAGCATAAATAAGATTCAATAGCACAGTTTTTTTTAAATGTTTTCCTTTGTTTGATTTTGTTTCATTTCTTTTTATGCCTAGTTTTTCGGTACAAAGTTTAAATCTTTTTCGCTAGAGCAACCCCCATTTTGCATGCTAACCGTATTCCATTGTATAAAATAGGGTAAGCTGGAGCCTGATCCGCTCCATTTGTCTCACCAAGATATTGATGATGCTCCTCCTCATTTCTAAATTTCACCACTATATCCTTAACTTCGTTCCAGGCCTTAGCATCATCATCTTTTAAAGCAGTTTCCGCATGTTCTAGTGCTTCAAGTTCACGGAGTTGGTCATTATAATGTTTTGCAATGGTAATTTCAACAGCAGCATGACAGCACATCATTGCTTCTTTACCAAGAAAGGCCGTAACAGTACCCATAGCAAAGGCACCTAAATGAAAAATTGGATCCAGCGCCGTAAGCCTCACAGAATGTTTCGCGGCTAGGTCATTCATTGTCCTTTCATGAACAACTTCATCTTTCAATATTTCCTTTACTACCGAAACTGAAGCATCGAGCGGAGACGTCCAAAAAAGCTGATACTTACAAATCCGGACGGCCGCCACTTCTCCTGCCTGATCTACGCGAACAACCTCATCTATTTTCCATTGTTGTACACAATTTGCAAAAGTATGCGTCGATGATCGAAAAACACGCAGATATGTCCGCCGCAGCATTCGGAAGGCTCTCGATGATACCGTACTAAAACAGTGCATTTGCAAAAAAAAAAAAACAGGAAAGCGAAAGATCAAATATGAACAGCGACGCAGCAACCAAAGGCACTAATCACAAGGCCGCTGCCAAAAATGGTGCAACAGCAGAGGCTGGAAATGACCTAGCAAAAAACAAAAAAAAAAGAAACGCCCCCCCCACACCCCATGCCGCAACCCACTCGCGCCACAATGGTAGCTGCCACCGCCGCGCCGCGTTTTCCCCGGCCGCTGCGCCCGCATCCCCCCCCCCCCCCTGCTTTATGGGGACGCGCGCGTGTCCTCCCGCCGCTCCTTGGGCAAACCCCTCAGTCCCGGCGCCGCCCTCGTGCGGCGTAGGCGACGAAGCCAAGGAGGTTGCTGGACCTTGGCGGCGCACGGCTCATACCGTTGTTGTTCCAATCGTTGTTGTTGTGGGTGCGGTGGGTGCGGGGCGTGGTTGGTTACTTCTTCGTCTTGTTGGGCTGGTGCGGTCGGTCACTTGTTTTTTATGTGTTTTTATTGTTGCCTATTGCTGCTCAGCAATATGTGAGTGTAATGTTGTTTTTTTGTTCTATGTTCTCGGGCTCTCATGACGTGTTTTTTTTTTGTGTGCGTTCTGTGGCCGTTGGAGGTCCTTTATAGACTAAATCAGAAAATACATGCTTTTTACTGTATAATCTTTTTGAGGGATGATGGATGTTTTTTTTTATTCTTGCCTTTATTAGAACCCTTGGGGGTTGATGTCTGTTCGTAGTTTTTTTTTTAGCTTAAACTCTACAAAACTCTTGTAGCAAATGCTACGCGTTCTCGGCGATTTTATGAGTTTTTCGCTGATGAAGTGTTGTTGACGTTTTAGTATGTATTGCCTTTGTGGCTTCGTTTTTTTTGTTGACTTTCTTTTGTGTGTGTCACGGAAAGTCATTGACGAGTGTGTGTGTTTTTTTAGAGTGTATGTAATTGTTGACAAATATCAGGTGTTTGTGTGGTTAACATTTATACTTTAAGAATGTAGGATGATTATAGGTGTTCAATGGCGTTGTGAACTGGAAGTTGTTGTGCTAGTATTGGTTGCTTTTTGATGATTTGAGGTATCCAGTATTTAGCGGCGACTAGAGGTGTACAGGAATGAAGAAGAAATAAAAAGGAAAAAAAAATGAGGCTAGTATAGTTTGTAAAGCAAAAATGGTTTTATATGCTTTTTATCCTTTTTAAAAGATTTCTTTTGTAAAACTTAAGGTTTTTGACTATTTAGATTACATAGAAATAAACACGTTTTTTTTTGTTTTGTACTTGGGTTTGGGGTGCCCAAGTTATAATGTGATGGAAGTGTGAATGCATTTTGTTGCCGGATATATGACATACTGAATTTTTCTCTTGTATGAACTGACATTTCTGCCTGTCTCCCTGTGTTTTTTTTGTTTTACTGCTTTGGTAAATATTGGTTTGGATATGTGTGCGGAAAGGCGATGCATCCTTGGAAGTGCGTGAGAC
>NW_021706263.1:0-6979 GCF_003719475.1 Trypanosoma rangeli
TGTGTGGGAGATGTGTGGAAAGAAACGTAATATATATATATATATATATATTGACCCCTTCTCCACAGTTATACACCCGCATATATATATATATATATATACATATATGTGCATGTGTATGTGTGCGTGTGTGTGTGTGTGCCTCGTTGTGCATGTACATAGCTGTGAGGGGGGAGGGGCGCTGCTAGTGACTGCTGGCTCGTAGGCAAACACAAGAAACGCCCCTGCCTGCCCCGTTTTTCGCCCCACCCACACGCACACACTCAATAAGTAACGGGAGGGGGGGGGGAGGAGAGAAGAAGAACGAAACAAAGAACTTCACAGGCAGCAGCAGCAACAACAATAACAGCATTTGGGGGAAAAAAGAAAGTGAACTTCCTCCTTTAAAAAAAAAGTGGAGGACTTAAAGTGAGTAACGAAATCAATGATGGAGCAGCATCAACAAAAGAGGAGGAGCATGAGTTAAAGCTAAGGAGCACCACCAAACGAAGACAAGGGAAAGATCAAAGAAGAAATTAACGGAAAGAGACGAAAGGATACAAACGTCAAATAGGTGACGTATGTGTGTGTGCTAGAGAGAGAGGCAACAAAGAAACACATAACAAGAACAAGGAAGAGGGAGAAGGAGAAGGAGAAGGAGAAGGAGAGAAGAGGTCTGACGGGTAACAGCTGACATGTATGATGTATGCTTGCATCCGCGTGTGTAACAGGCACCCACATATACACACATACAGTCATGTGTGCGTGGGGCGCCCAAACGTGTGTGTGTTTTTTTTTGGGGGGGGTCTTTTTGGCAGAAAGCAGCGTCACCTTCTGTACTTGCGGTCACAGCCAGTTTTATGTCTGTGGGGAAAGGGAGCGATGCGTCGGCCACCAAAGGCGAGGACGAAGACGCAAAAAAAAAAAACGGCACCAGCAACAACGAAAAAAAAAGATACATAGGAGGGAAGAGGAAGGACCGAGTGAGTGCGAGAATGTAGTGAAGCTGAAGCAAACATTAACGCCTCCTCCCACCACCACCAAAGAAGGGGAAGCTGGGAGGAAGGAAGCTGTCGCTCTCTCTCGGCGCGTCTGTGTCTCTCTCTCTCTCTCTCTCTGTGTGTGTGTGTGTGTGAATGTACGTGTAAAACAATGGCGTGGAATGAATGACAGTCAAGGGAACAAACAAGAAGGGGGACCGACGAGGAGAGCACAGGGCTCTGCAAGCGAGTTGCTTGCCAGGAGTGCCCCGGGAGGGAGCAGCCACATGCGACGGCCGCCAACCCCTCCCCACCCTTTACCCACTCGAAGGGGAGGATGCTAGTGTGCATAACCAAAACGGTGGGAGGAAGTGGGGACAGGTTACATTGAAGAGGCGAGGGGTTGAAACGAAAAGGGAAAACCAAAAAAAAAAACGTGACGTTTTCGTTCTGTTGCAATTACTTAAGCCGTAGTCGCTTATCGCTAGCGGCGCACGTTTTCCAGCGCCATTTCTGTGTTTGATTTTTCTTTGTTACCACCGTGTTCGAGTGCGTGCCTTGCGGGGGTGCCCTGGAGAAGAAGAGGAGGGCGATATGCGGCGATGATGCCGCGGGCAACACCCCGTTGTGTCGTTTTTTTCCTCTTTTTCTTTGGCAACCGCGCTTCTTTCTCTTTTTTTATTTATTTAAAAACCTCTCCTACTTTCAGTCACCTTCTCTCTTTCTCACACACACTCTTTCTCCCTTTTCTTGGGCGCAGCATGGCCACAGCGTTTCAGTGCAATGACTGTGCTGGTGCCCCATCCGCTGTGTTGCTGTCATTGTCCTGTTTTGTTTCTTTTTCTTCTTGATTCTATCACTTCGTCGCCTTTCAACAAAACAAAAATCAAGAGCGACAACGGAAAATATTATGTTTTTTTTTTTTTACGGTTGCCTTTTGACACTCCCTCCCTTTCTTTGTTTATTCATGCTTGTCGATGCATTAGCCACCCCCCCACTGCCTCTTCGCTCCTTCTCTATGCGCATGTGCGCTTGCGTGTGCGTTTCTTCTTTTTTGTACTTGCCGAGGCTGTCTGCACTCCACCCGTTATGTCATCTCCCCTCTCGGCTCTTTCTTTTCTTCTCTGCTTCTTTGCATGAAGACATAAGCAAAGCTCGTCCGTTTTTATGTTCTCATCCCAGCGCCCACATGCACGTACTTTGCAGCACAAACACGCGGGAGCGTGCCGTTTTTGCATACATCAATAGAGAGGGAAGTGAGGTCTGCGCAGCGGGGGCTCTTCGAACTGGCATACGCGAGGGTTCATTATGAAGTATTGAGTTGGCAGTAACGTGACTGCTTTACACGCGCAAGGTGAGCCATCATGCCAACAAGACCGACGGCAACGGCAGTATGCAGTGATGGCGATATTTGGTGGTTGTTCTTGTTGTGGGACCCGAGAGGGGGGTGGCGCGGCATAGAACATGTCTTTTTCCAGTTGTAAGTACTACGTAATTTGTGTGCGTGCCTCTCCGAATTTTGCTGTGTGTTGTGTATTTGTATACCTTGTATCACTCTACCTTTTTCTCTCTCTTCCCCCCTCCCCTCCTCTTTCATGTATTGCATGCTTCCACTTTGTCTGTGTTCTTTTTTTTAAAGCTTTTTAAAGCTGTGTTGGACACTGAACGTAATGCGTCACACGTGTACTGAAGGGGAGGAAAAAGGGCTAGGCGAGGAACAGGGTAGCAGACAAAAACAACAGCAGTATATTGGCAAAGTGGGTGAGTGTGAAGATTGGGAACGAATACGAACCGGAGCATGGAAGGGAGTGGATATGGATAGGTCCCATCCCTCCGAAAGACAGCCCCTGCCTCACACTGGCACAGACCACAAGGGAGACGGCAAAGGTGCTGGGGGAAGCGACGCCGTGGAATGTCCACAGGGGAGCGGGATCGTTGCACCACGGAGCTACAGTGTGGACTGGGAGGATGTTGTTGGTGAGGGAGGCTTTGGTACCATCTGCCGTGGCCGGCACGTTAGCAGTGGCATGGAGGTGGGTGTCTTGACGTTTAAGGGGAGTTTGGAGAAGCGGGAGGAGCTTCTCCAGGAGGCCAAGAAGGGACTTGCATTGCTGCTGGAACAATGGCCGGACGCGATTCAACCGCTCGGAACCTTCGACACTAGTGAGAAGGATCTTGTGACCGTCATGTCCGTTCTACAGCTGCGGGGTGTAGAAGACATGAGGAGTTTCTTTGCATCTGGAGCAACTACGGCAGATAGCACAAATAAGGCGCGGACGTTGGAGGAGAAGCCTGCCACAAACGTGCCGGGGCAGCAACCGTGCTCCATTGGTTGCGCCGCCGTGGAGACAGTATGTCCGCGTCGCATCGATGAGGAGGAATGGAAAGGGCAAGGGGAGGAAGATGAACCGAAAGAAGACGAAGCTGAGACTGACTACACCGCTGCCGCAGTGGCGGCTAGTGACGAGAGGACGCAGGCGCTGCCTCTAGCCCCGGTCCCAACACTGTTGCCGAATCTGAAAGGAGCTGTGTACCTTCTTGGCGACTACGTGGTGGATCTGAACGCAATCTTGGGGAAGGGGAAGTTTGGAACGGTCTACCGTGGTTGGCACTGCAAGGAGGGCTATGAAGTGGCTGTAAAGATGCTTCAAGGGCCGGTAAGCAAGCATGCAAAACTGTCGATTGAACAGAAGGAGCTAAATCGCCTACAGAAGCTGGATCACCCCAATATTCTTCGCATGTTTGGCGTATTTCGACAAGAATTGAGGAGTAGTTCTGAGATAAGGCTGGCACTCGTCCTGGAGCTCTGTCGTGGGGGAGACTTGAAGGAGTTTCTTGCACGGCATGATCCCCTCTCAGAGCAGCAGGCAAAGCACGTCATGCGGCAGCTTGTGGATTTTTTTTGTTTTCTCAAAAGCAACCGCATGATGCATCGCGATTTAAAGCCTGCCAATATTCTTCTGACAACCAACAATATTGATGAGGCAGTGGTAAAGGTGGCAGACTGGGGCATGGCAAAGCAAACGCCGGCGCTTGGCAGCGGTTTGTGCGGCAAAAACATAGAGTCAATGTTTGAATCTGCTGTGGGAACGGCAGCCTACATGTCTCCAGAGCGTCTTTCACGTGAATCGTACGACTACCAGGCGGAGGTATGGGCGCTCGGAGTCATCATGTATGAATTGCTTTTTGCCAGACACCCCTACCTGCACGCCACCTCCTCGGTTCGCACGCCAGAGCAGCTGTTAAAGGCCATTACGTGTGCAGAGGAAGTGGACATGTTATGTAAAGTGTTTTGTTCCAATAAGAAACGAACGGACGGGGATGTGTTTCACCAAGCTCCATCGGAGGTTGCTCCCCTCTCACGTGAGTGCTACGAGCTTATGCGGCACATTTTAGATCCAAACTCGAAGACACGCTACACAATTGAACAGGTGCGGGCCCACCCGTGGATTTTCCAACCGGAGAAGATGTGTGCAACAGAGGAGGTACAGGCTGTGAAGACCGCAGTAGACACGGCTGCGACTGGCGCCAAGGCCATCATCACGGCAAAGGTACTAACTGCAGCAGAAGAAGAAGGTGCTGTGCCCGCCACCGCAGTCATCACAGCTAAAGAATTATCAACAGCAGGGATGGAAGCGTCGGTGCCGTCAATGACGGCTGCTGACCTCACGCGTCAAGCACTCTGTAGGGAGGAACAGGCGAGCATGGTGCACATCCAAGGTATTGGTTTTAACCTGAATGCGATGCAGCGTCAGCAATTCATTTATCAGGCTTTTCGAGACTATTTTTACATTTTGCGGCATAACGTCTTGGAGGCAGAAAATGACCCTGGACGCGGGCTCGTGTTGTTGTCATACGCGTGGGAGCTTTTCTGTGCGGCGTCGGTGGCGTCATTGCGGGAGGAACACCCTTTAACGGAAGGAATGGTATGTTCGGACGCCTCCAAAAGCGCGTGCGCCAATAACCGAGTTCCGCTGCGTTTTGCTCTTCCTGACGACATTAAGTTGATGGAAAACTACATTCAGGAAACCGCACAGCGGCTAAAAAGGAATTTGCCATTTATTACAACACAGAAAAAACTGGGCTCCGTGCCGCTGGGGTGTTCCACAGATAACGCACAAGGGCTAGAAACCTCTGTGGATTCCTTTGTAACACCATCTGTGGTCCCGCAAAAGTCGACGTACCCCACCGCGCACACACTGCTGTTCCAACGCACCGTGTCGCTCATTCGCATGGCCGCCACCGAGGAGCTTATGCTTGGTGACACAAACGAGCAAGACAGCGTCATGGAGGAAGAGGAGACACGAACTGAGGGCCAACGAGTTCGGCAGCAGCACATGTATGAACAAGCCATGGCCATCCTGCGGTTGATTCTCCAGCAAGTTGTTGTTTGTCGTCAGCTTCATGGCACTTGTCCTCCTGGTGGAATCGACATGGATGAGGGCAATACTGTGCAGGTATTGACGGTGCCCTTGTTTCCTGTTAAGGATGAGGCCGACCAACGTACCGTGCAGGCTCTCTTGCACACGGTAGAAAAGCATTACCGCCGTCTTGTGAACATTAAGTAAGGTACCAATGAGAGGGAAATGAATGCGGAAATAATTCGTTTTCCGAGGAAGCAGTAAGACCAAAGTGGGTATGAAGGTGTGTACGTGCGTGTGTGCGTGCGTGGGAGTTGTTCTCGCTTTGAGCCCTTTACGAGTGCTTCGGCTGCTGCTCTATGGACGTCGTTTCTTTTTTTTTTTTTCCTTTTCTCCTTTCCTCTATCTTTCTCTTTTTCTCTGTCTCTCTGTCTCTCTGTCTCTCTCTGCCTCTCTGTCTCTTACAGCGCCTCTCCTTCTCCTTCATTCCACTTAGGCGCCACCGTTATGTCGCTTTTTTCCGCCAGTCATCTCTGCAACTGCTGTGTCGGCGTGATGGTACGCGCCGCATCCCAACGTAAACACACATATTTTTTACTTCCCTCTGTGCTCTTCAATCTTTTATTATTATTGTGTGTGTTGTTGCCACATAACTTCTCACGACAGACAATATAACTTATGCCCATGATGGATGCGTGGGTCTCTCTCGTTGCAGCAACTGGGAGGTGCACCATCAACATGTGAAGGAACAAAGATAAGGCGGGAGCTGCGTTTTTCTTGGGAATCAAAGAGAAACGCTATTGGAGCGATTTGGGACCTACCATGTGCTGGAGTCACAGGCATACTTAACTCAGGGGTGGTCGGACCACAAGGGCACTGCTGGGCTTTGGAAACGGTTGAGCTTCGCCACATCACATTGTAGGGGACACCCACCCATCCGTATTGCCTGGATTCTCTGCGTTTACATGCGGTCGGGGGACGGGGGAGTCATCGCCCCACTTCGGTCTGCTGCTTGCATACCTCCTCTTGCGGTGGGTTGGCTGAAGATGCGATGAGGAGTGAAGTTTGTACGTGTGAGGTCGCCGCTCTGTGGGGTGGCGATGATGGTTTATCTGGAGCTGCATTCAAGAAATACTGCAGGCGGAGTTGCCACAACGCACCGCGCGGTTGGGGGTGTGAGCTCGTCGCTGGCTAGGGTAGACCAATGGAGGTTGCGGCACTGCAGCGAGGCAAGTGCCCACGCCGCCAGTTGTTTATGGCCCTGTGGCAGAAGGGAAGTTTGCCTTCTCATCATTTTAATTTTTTATCTGTTTTAGAAACAGATGAACCTCGTGCTTCTGCGTCTGTTTTCTTGGATAATGTCACGTGCGTCAAGTCAGGCGCGCGTAACCCATACGTTCCTTTCTAGAGATTTGCTGTATGCGGATTCCTTTTGACTGCCAATTGCCGTCTTTTTTTTTTCCTTCTCTGTCTCTGTCTCTGTCTCTGTCTCTGTCTGTGTGTGTGTGTGTGTGTGCCACTCTCCGCACACTTCTTTCTTCTTTGCCACATCCTATTTTTTCTCCTCCACTTAAACTATCTAATTGTGTGCATCTCCTAACTTACGTGTGTATTCTATTTTACGAGAGAAATTTGTGCATTTTTGCAGAGTTAGGATCC
>NW_021706263.1:7004-8894 GCF_003719475.1 Trypanosoma rangeli
TTTCTAGAGATTTGCGGTATGCGGATTCCTTTTGACTTCCAATTGTCCGTCTTTTTTTTCCTTTCTCTCTCTCTGTCTCTCTCTCTGTCTCTCTCTCTGTCTCTGTCTCTGTCTCTGTGTGTGTGTGTGTGTGTATGTGTGCCACTCTCCGCACACTTCTTTCTTCTTTGCCACATCCTGTTTTTTCTCCTCCACTTAAACTATCTAATTGTGTGCATCTCCTAACTTACGTGTGTATTCAATTTTACGAGAGAAATTTGTGCATTTTTGCAGAGTTAGGATCCGTGAGAGAAAAAAAAAGGAGGTCTGCTTGCGCTCTTGTTGTTTTAGCGTTTGCTTCTTCCCTATCCCTGACGACACGGCAGACAGTATCGGCGGAGCTGTCCACGTGATTCGTTTTGTCGGCGTGTGTGGGCGTCTCCAGCTGCTTTGCGGCGGAAGTAGACAGTGATGGATGAAGGACTGCGGAAGCTGCGCCTGGAGCGAGCGCAGGCCCTGCTGGAGTTCTACCGCCTGAACGACGTCAACCGTAGCACAGAGGAAACTGCCAGGCTGCGGCAGCGCGGCCGTTTGCTTTTTCAAGAGTGGTTGCGCGTGGCAGAGGAGAGCAAAACGGGGAAAGGCGCAGGTCGTGATGCAAGCGCGCCGGCTGACCAACGTCATTATGCTGTAAATGAAGCACGTGTGTTGCCCGAAGGAACATGTAGTCTTTCGTACATGGTGCAGCACCCGACGGAGCTGGTCTCGGAGGATTGTGCGGAGAGCAAGAACGACTCAAACTCACATGGCACCACATCTTCCATTATTGACCACTCACTCCTTGATTCTGTTTGCAAGCAGCACTTAAGTGACATCCTGCAGATCGAGACACTAACGCAGGAAAGCCTCCTGCCGCACGAGACAATCGAGCAGCAGCAGGAAGCGTTGAACCAACTTACAACGAAGCTTGCCCAGCGTGGCTCGCAAACGCCCAGTCTCTCTCTGGAGGCCATAAGCAAGCCGCATCCATCAGGCGACTCAGACGGGCGCACGGATGCTGACAAAGGCCTTGGCGCGATTCAAGAGGACGCAAACGCTCCGCATATGCATGCACAAGGTCACATAAGTCACTCCCACCTGGAAACATCTGATGCGCTTGTCCGAGCGGAATCCCTACTAGCGTGCAAAGATAGTGAAATACGAGAGTGGCAGTTAAAGCATAAAGAGGCGATCATCAAGTGCAGCAACCTTGAAGAAGAAAACAGGATACTCATAGAAAACAAGGAGGCACTGCAGAATGAGGTGACCGCCCTCACACAAAAGCTTAGCATGATGGAGCACGAGCTAATACACAGTAAAGAACGTCAAAGTCTTGAAGCAGATACAGTAAAGTACCTTGAACAACAACTGAGAGATCTACAATATAACCACAACACATGCAACAAAATTTCACATTCACAACAGCTGGAAGAAGAAAATGCCCATCTCTTGCAGCAATGTGCCGATGCGGAGCGGGGTCGCGAGGCGGCAGAGGCAGCCCTACAGCGTGTGGAGGCCGAGATGAAGCAGACGCACGCCAAGCTGCAGGAGGAGCTCGAGGCGGCGCTTCTCGAGGCGAACGAACGCATTGCAGAGCACGATGAGCTGCTTCAGCAGAAGCTTGAGGAACAGGGGGAATATTATGAGAAATTACTTGAGGAAAAGTCGCGGTTGGAGCCCGTGCCGGCGGATGGTGCTGAGTTGGGTGATGCGCTGCATTGGAAGGCGGAGAGCGACGGGCTTATGGAGGAGGCGCAGCCTGCTGAGCAGCCACGTCGTGCAGCTGCGGCGTCCAGGAACCCCTTCGCCAGCATGAGTGTGCCGTCTCAGAAGCCAGACTCCCTCGTTGACCAGGGCGGCGATGACGATGAT
>NW_021706263.1:9079-10119 GCF_003719475.1 Trypanosoma rangeli
CAGCAATGTGCCGATGCGGAGCGGGGTCGCGAGGCGGCAGAGGCAGCCCTACAGCGTGTGGAGGCCGAGATGAAGCAGACGCACGCCAAGCTGCAGGAGGAGCTCGAGGCGGCGCTTCTCGAGGCGAACGAACGCATTGCAGAGCACGATGAGCTGCTTCAGCAGAAGCTTGAGGAACAGGGGGAATATTATGAGAAATTACTTGAGGAAAAGTCGCGGTTGGAGCCCGTGCCGGCGGATGGTGCTGAGTTGGGTGATGCGCTGCATTGGAAGGCGGAGAGCGACGGGCTTATGGAGGAGGCGCAGCCTGCTGAGCAGCCACGTCGTGCAGCTGCGGCGTCCAGGAACCCCTTCGCCAGCATGAGTGTGCCGTCTCAGCAGCCAGACTCCCTCGTTGACCAGGGCGGCGATGACGATGATGTGTTTGGTTCTGGCGCGTTGCAGCACCCCACGGTGGCAGGCGATGTCGTGTCTGGGGAGCGACCGGCTGAGCTGAAGGCCCTTGTGGCCGAGCTGCGGGGACGGCTTGCGGAGATGGAGGCCGGGCTCTCGAGTGCCACTCTGGCCCGCGATGGCGCGATGGACGAGGTAAAGCGCCTGGCGCAGCAATGTGCCGATGCGGAGCGGGGTCGCGAGGCGGCAGAGGCAGCCCTACAGCGTGTGGAGGCCGAGATGAAGCAGACGCACGCCAAGCTGCAGGAGGAGCTCGAGGCGGCGCTTCTCGAGGCGAACGAACGCATTGCAGAGCACGATGAGCTGCTTCAGCAGAAGCTTGAGGAACAGGGGGAATATTATGAGAAATTACTTGAGGAAAAGTCGCGGTTGGAGCCCGTGCCGGCGGATGGTGCTGAGTTGGGTGATGCGCTGCATTGGAAGGCGGAGAGCGACGGGCTTATGGAGGAGGCGCAGCCTGCTGAGCAGCCACGTCGTGCAGCTGCGGCGTCCAGGAACCCCTTCGCCAGCATGAGTGTGCCGTCTCAGCAGCCAGACTCCCTCGTTGACCAGGGCGGCGATGACGATGATGTGTTTGGTTCTGGCGC
>NW_021706266.1:0-4187 GCF_003719475.1 Trypanosoma rangeli
TTTTTTTCTTTTTTTTTTCTTTTTTTTTTCTTCCGCCCTGCCGCCAGTAGGACGCCTATTTTTTCCCGGTACGACGGGAACCCATGCATTTAATGCGTTGTCCTCCTTCTCTTGTTGTGAGACAATCGCCACAAAAGTAAAGAGAGTGAGACGAAGAGGAGGAGGTAATAAACTCCCGCTCATCCCGCGAGAAAAAAGAAGAACAAAATAAAATAAAAACAAAAAAACAAACAAACAAAAAAAAACATCAACGACCGAAAATGCCTGGAGGACGAGACGACATGCAACAGTGAACGACTGACATGATAAAAAAAAAAAAAAAAAAGAAAAAAGGAAAAAGAAAAGAGCAAAAGAGAAAACAAAAAGGACAAAAATAAGAGACAACGATGGCCGAGTGCTTGAGCTGTGCAAGGACACGTGTGCGTGTGGGGCGGGGGAGGCCCCGGTAGCATTGTTTCTCATCTCACACCCAATTTCTTAGCCCGTGCCTTCCTGTTTGCGTGCGCGTTGAGCTCCTCCGCGTGTGTGGTGGGCGACGCGGTGGCGACAGCAACTGTCTCTTCTCTCTTCGCCCTGGTGGGCAAACTAAACACAATGCGGAGAATTCGTAAAGTAATACAGAAGCAGGAACAATAATAATAATTACACAAAGAACAGAAGCAACATCAACAACAAAATAAGAATACAACAAGTTCCTGAATATTTCACGTGAATGCACACATGAGGAGGAATAAGAAGGTAACAAGGGCGGCAGCAACGAACAAAGCATGATGAGTATTTAGTTTAGTAATGCGACAACGCGGTGAAAGACTTCCCTGGACGTTATGCGCAGAGAGAATGAGAGCGAGCGAGTGGGAGTGAAGGGGCGCGGCATTACCTCGTGCATGCGGCGGGGTGGTCGACGGATTGTGGTAAGGCTGGGAAGAGAAACTAGACTGACGTCTTTGGTGCATCTTGGAACATTTCTGTGGCTGCTTCACTCCAGCTTTTTTTCTTCTTTTTTACTTGTCTTTGTAGCGCGTGAGGAAAAAAAAATATATAATGGGGGGATGCGTGGCAACGCTGATGGTGCGACGAAGTCGCGCGTCTGAGGTGGCTGATCGCTACATTGAGGAGCGATGTCACTTTGGACCACTGGCCGTGGCGTGCGCCCCACCGGAGGACGACACCTCCTCCTCCATTTACCGTGTCGCCGGGGTAACGGACGAGGAACACAGCCGGATTTGCAAGGAATGGTACGAGGGAGAAAACATGTTGCAGCGGTTGGAGAAGGCCTGCACGGAGAGGGGTGATCAGCTTGCGATTGCGTACCGCACCGTTAAGAAGGTTGAGACGGAGCAGCGAAGGGACTCAAAGGGGCGCCCCAAAAGCTGGCAAGTGACGTACCTCAACGATCCGACGTACATGAGCTACAGTAAGTTCTGGGACAAGCTTATTGCCTTTGGTAAGGGACTCCGCGAGTTGGGACTGTCGGAAGGCGCCGCCGTTGCCATCTATGAAGACTCACGCTGGGAATGGCTTGCGTCGCTGCTTGGTGCTTGGACACAGGGCATGACCGGTGTGACAGTATACACAAACCTCGGTGAGGCTGCCTTGCTGTACGCGCTAATGGAAGCTGAGTGCCAGGCAATTGTATGTAATGGGAAATCTGTAACAAAGTTGCTGCCCCTTCTGCAGAAAGCAAAACTGGACCACACCATCGTGATTTACCTCAACGCGCTTCCTGCCGGCCTTAACGCCGAGGGTATAAAACTGTTGCCATGGAACGCTGTTCTAGACACGGGCCTGCATAGTTCGTTTACACACCAAATACCGAGTGACTGTAATCGCAGGGCACTCATTATGTACACAAGCGGTACTGAGGCAGAACCGAAGGGTGTCATTCACACGTTTGGCTCACTTAACGCCGGCGCCACAGCTCTTGGTGACCGTTTGAGTGAATTAACAGGCCCACAGGAGGAGGGAGAGACATACCTTGTTTACTTGCCTTTAGCTCACATTTTGGAGTTCATTTGCGAGATGATCATGCTTACCCGTGGATCGCTCCTCTGCTACGGTAGCCCTCGCACCCTTACGGACATGAACGCACGACCACGGGGAGATTTGGCGGAATTTAAGCCGATGTTATTTGTTGGTGTACCACGCATCTTTGAGACTATACGAAAGGCGTTGCTGAGTCAGCTCCCACCCGTGGGTAGTATGAAGCGTTCCATCTTTGACGCCGCGTACGCCGCGCGGTTGCGGGCGATACGGGAGGGAAAGGACACACCCTTCTTAAATGAAAAGGTATTTAAGCTCCCGCGGGCCATTTTTGGGGGCAAAGTGCGAGGCATCGTCTGTGGTGGTGCCCCACTTGGTGACAAGACGCAGGAGTTTATGAACGTTGTATTCGGTATTCCCATGGCACAAGGGTACGGCTTGACGGAAACGTGTTGCAACGCGACAGTGCAGCGGACAGGTGAGTTGTATCCCGCTGCGGGTCAGTTATTAAAGGGTATCGAAGCAAAACTCAGCGACACGGAGGAGTACAAGCACACAGACAAGCCGCACCCACGTGGTGAGCTGCTGCTGCGCGGTCCATCTCTTTTCAAGGGTTACTACAAGCAGGATAAGCTGACACAACGAGTGTATACTGAGAATGATGGATGGTTTCAAACGGGCGATGTGGTAGAAATTGACGATGAAGGGAATATGCGCATTATTGGCCGCGTGAAAGCACTGGCAAAGAATCTCCTGGGCGAGTATATTCCCCTTGAGTTTCTTGAAGCATTATATGGGCAGCATGAGCTCGTGTGCCCGAACGGCATTTGTGTGCTTGTCCACCCACAGCGTGCGTACATCTGCGCCCTTGTCCTGACGGAGGAACCGCGTGCAATGCAGTTTGCTTCCACCAATAAAATTCGTGGGACCTGGCCACAGGTGTTGCAGGACCCGTTGTTTCACCGACGCGCCACGGAGGCTCTCGTGGCGCTGGCGAAGGCGGATGGACGTTGCCAGTTTGAGTTGCTGCGGCATGTGCGGGTGCTAAGCGATGAGTGGACACCGGAGAACGGGATGCTCACAGCATCAATGAAAATTCGCCGGTCCGCCGTAGACACGTTCTACGCGACCATAATTGAGGAGCTCTTTGAGGGCGAGTGACCATTTACCCACTCGCCGGCACCTGATCAACCGGAGAGGCAATCAGCTGGAAAGCAGGAAAGCAGGAAAACGGTAACTTGAGGTGAAATGATGCATGTTCAGTGGATGGCTGTGCATGGCGAAGATAACATCGGCAGGAGGAAGTAACAAAAAGTAAACGGCATGTGAAAGAAAGGGAAGGTATCATCAGTGGAGGAAGAGAGAGAGAGAGAGACGTGGGTGGGTGGAGGTGGGCGGGACAACAATAAAGACCGGGAGGAAACCATAAACGGCTACATATATATAATAAAATAAAAAAAAAGAAAGAAAGAAAGCCTCTAAAGAAAAAAAAAAAAAAAAAAAGAAACGTTTTCGCGTCACCTGAGTTATCTCAACATACGTCGTGGTGTTGTTTGGGCGACCTTGCTGTGTACATATGTCGTGTACACGTCCTTGTAAATACATGTTCTTGGGACCGGCCGGCCTTTAATTGTCTTTTTTTTTTCTTGTAAGTTCTGGGGTGTCCCCCTTTTTTTTTTTTTTACTTTTTCCGTCTTTGCGGCGAGGAATTTTGCCGCCTTATACTTCCACCGCTTGCAATGACGGGTGCGGGTGAGGGGAGGATGGTAGGAACCCCACCCACACTTTACTCCCGCAAGCATGCGGAGATGGCGATCAAACAAACAAACAAACAACCAAAAACACAGGCTTTGACGGTATATTATCCCACAGAAGAGGGAGGAGGGGGGCACAGAACCGCCGGCAGCGGGACTCGCAGCATTTGTCTTCTACATACACGGCAACACGCATGCATGTGTGTACACATTGGTTTTGCGCCGTTTTTTCTTTTTTCTTCTTTTTTCTGCTTTTGTAGTGGGCGACACACACGCCCGTCACACAGGGGAATAGTGTAGGGGCATTGGCACCAAGGCGTTGACTCCGGTCGTTTTACCTGCTGATTTATTTGGTCATAAGCGGAAATTAACCCTCAGCTGATCATGGGGGGTTTACTTGCAACGTTGATGAACGAGCGGGACAAGATGTCCAGAAGGCCGCACCCGTTTCTC
>NW_021706266.1:4243-9953 GCF_003719475.1 Trypanosoma rangeli
AGGAATTTTGCCGCCTTATACTTCCACCGCTTGCAATGACGGGTGCGGGTGAGGGGAGGATGGTAGGAACCCCACCCACACTTTACTCCCGCAAGCATGCGGAGATGGCGATCAAACAAACAAACAAACAACCAAAAACACAGGCTTTGACGGTATATTATCCCACAGAAGAGGGAGGAGGGGGGCACAGAACCGCCGGCAGCGGGACTCGCAGCATTTGTCTTCTACATACACGGCAACACGCATGCATGTGTGTACACATTGGTTTTGCGCCGTTTTTTCTTTTTTTCTGCTTTTGTAGTGGGCGACACACACGCCCGTCACACAGGGGAATAGTGTAGGGGCATTGGCACCAAGGCGTTGACTCCGGTCGTTTTACTTGCTGATTTATTTGGTCATAAGCGGAAATTAACCCTCAGCTGATCATGGGGGGTTTACTTGCAACGTTGATGAACGAGCGGGACAAGATGTCCAGAAGGCCGCACCCGTTTCTTACCGGAGACAAGGGACCGCATAACGTGGCGGTGCCGGGAACAGAGACGGCGACAACATCTGCCACTTACCGCCACAGTCGCACCGGCGACGCGGAGACGCACCAGCAGATGGTGGAGGAGTACCGCACACAAAAGAATTGTGTGCAACAACTTAAGGAGCAGTGCCAAAAACTGGACACCCGCGCCGCGGTCGCCTACCGCCCACTGGAGAAGATTGAACATCGCCCCACGTGTAATGCGAAGGGTAAGGAGACCGTTCTGGAGTACTACTACTACCGTGAGCGACAGGAGGTGTCGTATGCGAAACTGTGGCACTACATTGTTTCCTTCGGTGCGGGGTTACGTGAGTTTGGGGTGCCGCAGCGGGGCCTTGTCACGATCTACGAGGAAACACGATGGGAATGGCTCGTGTCTATTTACGGCATATGGACGCATAACATGGTCGCTACGACGGTCTACTCTAACCTTGGCGAGGATGCCTTGAAGTACGCTCTATATGAGACGAATTCAGCTGCCATCATCTGCAACGCCAGGACAGTAAAGACCGTCATTTCGCTGCTTAGGGCACAGACGCTCAACCCCCTCATTGTGTGTCTCGACAACCTTCCCGCGGGCGTAGACACATCCGGCTACCGTCTCGTTGCGTGGACTGACGTTGTGGAAAAGGGCGCGGCATCCAACCGTGCCGCGGAGATTCCCACCGACAATGACATTGAGGCGTTGATTATGTACACAAGTGGCACCTCTGGTGACCCAAAGGGCGTTTTACACACTCACGGTTCCATAGCTGCGGGCGTTAGCGCCCTCGCGGAGCGACTGAGTGACCTTTACCCGTCGTCAACGGGAGACGAGACTTACTGCGCCTTCCTGCCGCTTGCACACATTCTAGAGTTTGGCATTGTAAACATCTTCCTGCAGCGGGGTAGTTTGGTGGGGTTCAGCAAAACCCGCACCCTAACCGACGAATTTGCCATTCCACACGGGGACTTTAAGGAGTTTTCCCCCAAAATTATTATTGGCGTGCCACGCATCTTTGATGCCATCAAGAAGAATGTGGAGAATAAGATTCCATCACCGAACAGCTTCAAACGAAAGATCTTTGAGAAGGCGTTCGCCTCACGCTTGGGTGCCCTCAAAAAGCAATTTGACACGCCGTACTGGAACACGGCGGCATTCAAAGATGCATCCACGCTTCTTGGAGGAAAAGTATTCTCAATGTTGTGCGGCGGTGGTCCACTTAGCTCCGAGACACAGGAGTTTCTTGATGTCTGTCTGGGCGGTCCGGTAGTGATTCAGGGCTGGGGCCTCACAGAGACGGTGTGCTGCGGTACGACGCAGCGCCTGGACCGTATCGCGACGAACGATGTTGGCCAGCTGCTTGTGACGGCGGAATTGAAGCTGCTCGACGTGGATGAGTACAAGCACACAGACACGCCGGAACCACGAGGGGAGCTTCTGCTGCGTGGCCCGTTTCTCTTCAAGGGGTACTACAAGCAGGAGCAGCTTACGCGGGAGGCCATCGACGAGGATGGGTGGTTTCACACAGGTGACGTGGGCAGCATCACAGCGAATGGTTCTCTCCGCATTATCGGCCGTGTGAAGGCGCTGGCGAAGAATGTGCTGGGCGAGTACATTGCGATGGAGGCGTTGGAGTCGGTGTACACACAGAACTGTTTTTGCCTCCCTGGTGGTGTGTGCGTGCTTGTCCATCCTGCTCGCTCGTACATTTGTGCGTTGGTACTGACTGATGAGGCAAAGGCAACTGCCTTTGCGAAAAAGAATGGTTTGAAGGGCTCACTGGAAACACTGCTGAAGAACGAGAACTTCCACGCCAAGGTGGCACAGTCGCTGGCGACCACTGCGAGGGATGCTGGGCGCAGGCCATTCGAGATTGTGCGGTATGTTCGTGTTCTGGCTGACGAGTGGACGCCGGAGAACTGTCTCGCAACCCCCACATTGAAGTTGCGCCGAAGCAACATTGAGAGGCACTACACGGACGTCGTTGCACAACTGTTTGCGAAGGAGCGATGAGGATGCTGATGACTGCTGCTAGATATCACCATAGCCCAACATTGGTGTCTTGTCTTTTTTTGAGCCGAATGTCATTGTATGCATGCGTACTTATATCCAGGCACTGATTTTTCCCTTTTACACTTAATGGTGTGGTTTTTGGTGCTGGGGATTCTTCACTCTTGTGATTTTTCGGGTACAGGCATTCACACTTACAGATATTGACACTTTGAACAGGATGTATAAACTTATATATATATATATATATATATATGCATGCTGGGGCCGTTGTTGCCCGCCCACTATTTTTTTTTTTTTAAGTTGTTTTGTTGCTGTGTGTGTGGCCCGGCGAAGGTGCGAGCAGGTTTGCTTCGCTTTATTATGCTTGTTGCGGTGATTCTTTCTTGGTGTGCTCCCGATCCGGGGGCGGGTGCGAGTGCACGAAGGAGGGAGCGAAGAGGTGGTGGTGGTGGTGGTGCAGGCTGCGGGAAACGAATAGAGGACAATGAAGATGAAACTACATATGAATTTAAATACGTACATACAGATGCTTTCAAAAAAGAAAAAAAAACTAAAACTCAAGCGGAAAAAAAAACAACAACAACAACATGCGGAAGGACAATCTTGAGAAGCACATAAAACAAGGGGGAAAAAAGCGAAGAAAAAATAATGATTTTTTAAAAAAAGTAATGACGGCGTTGGAGAGTACGCCAATAAGAATGGCCGCAATATTGTACGAGACTGGACCTCCCACCAAGTACAGGCGCGGGTGCTGCGGGTGTTGTACCGCAGACATGCGGGGAAGGGTGCTTACAGCTGCTGTTTTCCGCCGTCACCACATCGCCATCCTTTGTTTGAGACGAGGAAGAGAAGACAGTACAAGAAGAAGCAAAACTAGGGCCCAAAACCAAAACCAAAACCAAAACCACAACAACAACGAAACAAAAAAAAAAGGGAGTTAAACATTACACCCCACGCCAGATTCCAAGCAAAATGAACACATTGACGGGAATGAAACTTTTGGAGACCTCTTTGTTCTCCCTCATGGATCAGGAGAACAACCGCCGCATGGTGCCCCACGAGGACATTCAGCGGGTTTGGCAGTACGGGGCCCAAAACAACCCTCTACCAGGGACAGAAACAAACAATGCGTCAGCCATTTACCGTCACTGTGGCATAAACGACGAGAAACACGAAAAAATCTGTCGCGAGTGGTACTATGGTGACAACATGCCTCAGCGATTCAAGAACATCTGTGAGAGAGGTGGGAGTCGTAACGCCTTTGGTTACCGTCCGTTACAGCGCACCTCAAGGGAGGTTTTGAAGGACACACATGGCGTGGAACGGATGTATACCATCAACTACTTTTCGGAGACCCAGTACATTAACTTTGACACGCTTTGGGGATATATTACGGCGTTTGGGCGTGGCCTGGTGGAGCTCGGGATTCAGCCGAACGCCAACATTGCCATTTATGAGGAGACACGTTGGGAGTGGCTGGCGACGATTTACGGTATTTGGTCCCAGAGCATGGTGGCCTGCACGGTGTACGCCACGCTGGGTGAGGACGCCTTGGCGTACGTGTTTAGGGAGACTGCAAGTGCTGCCGTTGTATGCAGCGCGAAGTCTGTGCCAAGTCTGCTGCAGATGATGCGGGGACATGTGATCCCGCCTATGTCTATTATTTATATTGGGCAGCTGCCACCGGACCTCGATACAGGCACCTACCGCGTAATCTCCTGGTATCATGTTATAGACAACGGTCGCATTTCGGAGGAGCCTCTGCGAATACCAACGGACAACGATAAACTGGCGTTCGTCATGTACACAAGCGGCACCACAGGGGATCCAAAGGGGGTGATTCACACACACGGCTCCCTTGTCGCTGGCGTATTGGCATGTGCCGACTGTCTGAACGACCTCATTGGCCCATTTCAGATGGGAGAGGCGTACTGCGTCTATCTTCCACTTGCCCACATCTTTGAGTTTGGCATTGCCAACATCTTTTTGGCGCGGGGATCGTTGGTTGGCTTTGGCACTCCTCGCACTCTTCTCGACACGTATGCGCGCCCGCATGGAGACTACGCTGAATACAAACCCGTCTTCACCATAGGTGTGCCACGCGTCTTTGACACAATCAAGAAAACTGTCGAGGCGCAGCTTGCGCCACGTGGCTCTCTGGAGCGTCGCATCTTCGAATACGCCTTTCACAGCCGTTTAAAGGCGCTAAAGAGTGGAATGGAGACGCCGTACTGGAACGAGGTGGTGTTTGGCCTCTTTCGCCCGATACTGGGTGGGAAGATGCGCACCATGCTGTCAGCTGGTGGGCCCATCAGCGCTCCCACGCAGACGTTTCTCAATGTCGTCTTTGGGTTGATGGTTCAGGGCTGGGGCCTCACAGAGACGGTGTGTGTGGGGACAAAGCAGCTCCGTGGCGACATTGAAACCATTGTGGCGGGTCAACAAGAGCGCAGCTGCGAGATGCGTCTTCTTGACGTGGATGAGTACAAGCACACAGACACGCCGGAACCACGAGGGGAGCTTCTGCTGCGTGGCCCGTTTCTCTTCAAGGGGTACTACAAGCAGGAGCAGCTTACGCGGGAGGCCATCGACGAGGATGGGTGGTTTCACACAGGTGACGTGGGCAGCATCACAGCGAATGGTTCTCTCCGCATTATCGGCCGTGTGAAGGCGCTGGCGAAGAATGTGCTGGGCGAGTACATTGCGATGGAGGCGTTGGAGTCGATGTACGCACACAACGTACTTTGCATGCCAAACGGTGTGTGCGTGCTTGTCCATCCTGCTCGCTCGTACATTTGTGCGTTGGTACTGACTGATGAGGCAAAGGTGGTGAACTTTGCGAGGGAGCAGGGTATTGAATGCAGTTATCCTGATATTTTGTGTGACCCGGAGTTCCAGCGCAAGGCCACGGAATCCATGCAGGCAACGGCGCGGAAGGCGAATCGGCAGAAGTTCGAGTGTGTGCGTCATGTTCGTTTTATTGACGATGAATGGACGCCTGAGAATGGGATTCTCACCGCGGCCGGTAAGCTAAAGCGCCGCGAAATTGACAAGCGATACGCTGACGTCATTCAGTTACTTTTTGTGGAGGAGTCTTAGCGACCAAACGTGAGTGGCCAGTATGGTAATAGCAATGTAATGAATGCAACTTGATGAGAGGAGCGGAGTTTTAAGGGAAATAATAA
>NW_021706268.1:0-9855 GCF_003719475.1 Trypanosoma rangeli
AGAGAGAGAGAGAGAGAGAGAGAGAGAGGAGCAGGTGGCACTGGCGAGATTACGCGTACTGTCTTTTTTTTTTATTATTCGTTGCATATAGATCTTGTGCCCTTCCTATCTCACTCTCTCTCTTATCATTTGTGGGCCACTTTGGGTTTGAGAAGGGGGAATATCAAATTTCGATTTATTACGGAAATTTGCCTAAAGGCAAGGCAGAAAGGAAAGGGGCGTGAAGGAGGACGACAGACGTTACTTGCCTTTCTGATTGATTTTGGTATTCTTCTTATTTTATGAATATTGATTGGCGCACTTTGACTATTAATTCCGTTCAGGTGACTTCGCTTTCTTTCTTCACTTTTCTCTTCTTTTTTTTTCCATCATGCTTGGCTACTTCTTCAGTTCCACAATCCCTTCTTTGACTGGAGTCCTCTGGCAGTAGAGGGGCTGCTGTTTCCGCCGACTTGTGCGTGCGTGGGTATATCTGGGAGTGATGCCTCTTGCGGTATTGTCAATGGCACCTTATGTATAAATGTTTTTTTTTGTGTCTAAATACGTCAGCCAACGTTTTTTGCTTGTTTGTTTGTGTTCACTGAGCTTCTTATTTTGAATGAAGTCGGCTGTTTTTTTTTTTTTGCTTACATCTTGTGTTCTATCCTCGTGTGAGGGTAAAGAGCAGCGCTGCTGCGGACGCCACCGTGGCGTTTTCCCACCAGTAACAGCTTCAGCAACATTAGCGGAGCCGCAGAAAGCTGCAGTTGCTGCAAAGGGACACACCCTCAGTGTTTATCACCAGTACAGTAATTCTACTCTCATTCGCACACGGGAAAGTCAAGGAGGAGGAATAGGTGGAAGTAAGTCATGAGTCAACTACCACTGCTCCCGCAACAGCAGCGTACAACAACGCGGTACGAGCCTTTTGCTGAACAGAAATCAGGTTCTGTATTCCGCCCAAAATTGCCCGGTATCGCCTGTAGTGACAAGACCTTGTCGTGCGATGCTTTCTTGCTTCAGGGCAGGCATGCGCCATTGCACCGTGCTGCGATAATGGGTCTCTCGACAGGATGTACGGAAAGGGCAACGTTTCAGCAAAGGTCGGTGAAGTCGTTACAACGCAGTTTACATTGGCTCATGTACGAAGAGACGCGGGAGCGTGCCCTAATTGTATCAACTTCACTCGCAATGTCACCGGTGCAATGCTATAATACGCGCACTAGCGCAGACGTTCTGCCTTCCTGGAGGTTTGCGCATGAGCCGCCCATCACTACTAGTGACGCGGAGTTGATGAAAATGGTGAAAAATGCCTTTAGAAGGGTCTTGAAACGCACACAAGGTGAAACAACGTCACCGCAGCACCTTGAAGTGGAGGAAGCTGCCTGTCGTCAGCGCGACATCGTTGAGCCGTGGTCTCGTCGCTGTAGAAAGTTAGAGATAACCCAGGAGATGCTGCAGGGCAAGCTGATGATTTGGAAGGAGTTTATGCAGAGACTTGAGGTGTGGCGTCAGTTGATTGAAGTTGTTCGAGAAGAGAAGGTGGCCAGATTGTTCCTTCTCGGTCAATATGTATCCTGCAGTACACCGCTGCCATGCAAGTATCTTCGTTGGGATTTGGAGCTTCTCGAGGAATCGGCAATCCCCTTGGAGCCTGAAGTGAATCTGGTCTGCCTCTTCGTATCCATTGTGATTGGGGAAAACGCCTTTCTTCAGAACTCCTTGCTTGCTGAGCGAGAAGAAGGGTTGTCTGCCTTAAGTGGGCAGTATAGACTTGGTTTTCTGGCCTTTGAGGGGATTCAACACATTCGAAGGGATGAAGCAGAACGTTTTGAAATGCTCATGGGATATCACGCGTTCTGCATGAAGCTAGCGAGTGAGGAAAGTATCCATGCCACAGTCAGGTTGTCTCATCATCCAAGAAGTAAGTCGCCAAGGGGGGCATCTCGGAGAGTGAAGCGTTTTAGCCGACACTATTTGGCGGAGTATCGGGGATCTCTTTTTATTCCTTACTTTACATATGTACGTGTTGTGAATAACTTTGGGGCGGAAAAGGGAGCGCGCGCGGAAATTACTGCGTACGAGTTAGTGGAGTTTTGCTTACTTATGTATACATATGAGAGTCTCTGCCGACGCGTAATTGTGTCGGAGGAGGAAGCGTTTATGCAGAAGTTGGTGGGCGATGTGGAGGCACAAGGGCGGCAGCTTATATGGCGGGCTGAAGCTGAGGCGTTGGCACAAGATATTCAGCCTGATCAGTTTCGCAACCACTCTCACGCGCTAATGCAAATTCAACTAGAGGAACTTGGATTGCAACTGCGACGCACACAGCTGCAAGTAAGTATCCAGCTGCTCGTGGAATATGAACGGCTCCGTCGAGGAGAGGTCATGTTGCTTGAGACGAAACTGCGAACCATGGGTCGGCTGATGTTTTACGGTCTCTACTGCAGAGGAAGGGACAAATACGTGGTGCTGCGGTGGATGCTTCAGCGTCAGCTGCACTTGCTAATGCAGGAAGAGGAACGATTACGACTGCGCATCGTGAATGACGAGGTAGATGGTTTCTCTACTATGGCCACCGCACACAGCTGGCTGGTGGAATACGGCGACACGATGCATCAGGCATCCCAGGAGCAGAAGCTACAACACGCAAGCTGTCACCTCATGGCGGAACATCAGCTGATACGGGAGGGTATCGTCTTACGGTGCCAGTGGGAACGTCAGGTTCTTTTTAAGGAGACACTGTGTGTTCCAGTATGTACTACGCAGTCAAGGGCGAACACACCATCCGGCCGTGACTGTCGTGAGGCTGTGAAACCAGACTTTGACATTCGACAAGCCGTGATTTGTGACCTTTCCAAGTTTCTCCAGGACGAGCTGCTTCTTACTGTATTTGGTTCCGTCGCACCACAGTCTTTTTGCTCCGTTATGTACACTACCACTAATTGAATCCAAGGATGTTCACATGCCTCTTTGTTGTGTATCTTTGTTTGCTGCCCCCTGTTTTTTTTTTGTGTGTGTGCATGTGTATGTGTATGTGTCCTGCGTGTAGGGCGTGTATTGTGCATGTTTCTTGCTGGTGCTACACACTCCCACACATTCGCTTCCTTTTGGTCCCTCTCTTCATTCCTGCTTCCATGTCGGCGCACAACACACTCAACAACTTAACGGCGCACATGCATTTTTTTTAAAAAAAACTTGTCCCACCTTCTTTTTGGGCACCGCAAAAAAAAAAAAAGAAAAGAAGAAGCGGGAATTCTTCTTCCCGCAGCGGGAGGGCGCGAGTACGACGACGACGCAGCATGAGTTCCTCCTCCGCTGGTGTGTCGGCCTCCTTACCGCCATTGTACGCAGTTCTTGGCGTGCCAGTTAACGTCAGCCAGGCTGAGTTGTCTCGACATTTCAAGAGGTTATCGCTGCAGTTGCACCCCGACCGTGCGTCATACCGCACGGACAGTGACGTGAGCACTGAGGCACAGTTGCAGCGCTATCAGCGCATCACTGAGGCATACGAGATTCTTTCCGACCCGGAGCGTCGTGCGGCGTATGACACGAGACATAGTGTGAACTTTTCCTTGAGGGTTACTGCTCTGCGAGAGGCACTGGAACGATGTGAAGCTTCTTCAGTGCCAGTGGCAAAACGTTCCTGTCTTGAACAGGCGTCAGGTGCGGGGGGTGAAAAAATCTTGGGAGCATATTCACAGAGCAAGAAGAAGAGTGATGACGATTTGTGTAATGAGGGACACGATGAAGAAGAGGAGGACGAGGAATATACACCGGACTGAGTTCCTTCCGTTTGCATGTTGTATCTGCTAGTTGTTGCCTGTGAAGCGTTCTAATGGACCCTTTACCAGGCCGTGTCGTCTTTTTTTTTCCTCTCCCTTTTTAATCTCCTCCTTGTCCTTTTTTTCATTTATGCCTATTTTGCCTCCATTGTGTGTGTATGTTGTTGTTTTTTTTCAGTGGAAAGAAAACATACGTCATCTCTGGTATTTTTTACAGTACATATAATCACGCACGTGTAAGAGGGATCAAGGCGGCGGCGCTCATGTTCTCAAGATGCAGGCCAAATTTTGTGTGGCCTCTTACGCTCATGTCTTTCACAGTAAACGAGTGCATCGGCGGCAACAAGGTGGAGCCGTGGGCGACGCTTAGCATGAGCCGTCGCTCCTCGCGTGATCCGTGGGAGCTGGGCGTGCACCAACGAAAGAACTCCATCTATCTCAACCCGCTGCCAGACGAGGTTGTGGGGGGGTCAGTGGTGGCAAAGCAATTTCTCTCCAGGGCCTCCTTACCGTACATGAACGCCATACGCATTGTGTCGGTGAACGGCGTTCCTGCCGTTTCTGCTTCGAAGGTGCGGCATGAATTGCGTCGATGCAGCACAGCAGTGCTTCATCTCGTTCTTCATTCCACACGCTATCGCCCAGCAGAGAAAAGACAGGTGGAGGAACTGGACGCGGATGGTGTCACAGAGCGGTTGGTTTTTACGGAAATGGAAGCCCCTGAGCAGGGATTGAACGTGCAGAAGGAAGTAGCTCCAGCCGTTGTAACTGGCGCTCATAGACGAAAGGCGGTCTCTGCAGAGGCCAATTCAGTCATGTCTGGTAACACATCACCCACTTCAACACGATCCCCCAAACAGACCAAAAGCGCCAGTCTCCGAAGAAGTAAAAAAAGGGTGCCAAACAAGTTGCACAAGACCCCCACCAATACCAGGGCTACCACTACTTCCGCAGAAGTCCATGTGGGAAAGGCTTCAAAGAGAGTGATACCCAAAGCCACTAGACCCGCGAAAGACGCCACGGTTTCAATTTGAGGTGTGTGGGGAAAAATACATTCTACTTAGGATGGAGCTGTACTGATTCCATTGTGTAACAATTGTGTGTATTGCCGTTTTGAGTTTGTATGGTGTTGTTTTCTTTTTGTTTTGTTTTTGCTTTCACTGGAACGGAATCCTGATCTTCATGCACTTTCGACGGACGGAAAATGTAGAAGCGGGGAAGTCAGTTCTGAGCAGGCATCTTTCTACGTGGCAGTGTGTGCGTCTGTGGCTTCAATTTCCGCAACGCTGCGGTAAGTGCGGTGAGGCATTATTGTATGTTTTTGTTATCTATTCCGTTTCACACCTCCTGCAAAGTAGAACGTTTTTGAGGAGAATTTTGCCCCTTCCTCATGATGTGGTGTCTTGGCTAATGACATGACGCATCCCATGCGCAGGAATGACGCAGACTTGTTCGTTGTTGCAAGCATGCCGCTGCGCCCTTTTTTAAAATTTATTCATATTTGCCTCTCGGTAGAGTTTTTTTTTTTTTTTGTGCGCTCAATCTTTTCCAATTCATATATATTTACCAACCCGCTCCTGATGGTAAGTATAACAACACATACTGCCAAGGGCGCAAAAGGTGACGAAGAAACAGCTTTTTAATTGTATTACGATTCACAGCAGGTTATTTGACATGTCATTTCGTGCGGTGATAACAGACCTCGATGGGACACTTTTCAACGAGAACCATGAAGTTTCCCAGTACACTGCTGAGACGTTGAAGCTACTGCGGGACAAAGGCATCCCTGTTGTTTTTGCCACTGGTCGTCCCCATCCTGATGTGCTTCATACCATCGACAGCTGCGGCTTGGAGGGCGGCTATCTCATTACGAGCAACGGGGCGAGGGTGTTTGACCCGGAGCGACACGTCATTGCCTCACACGATGTGGATCCTGACGTTGTTGCCGAGCTTGTGACCATTAAACTTGACGATGAAGATGAAGACGCAGAAGAGCCATTGTTCACTGTCAACTTGTATCAACATGAAGAATGGGTGACAAATCATGGTTTGGAAAGAATGCTTGCGGCATACCCGAAATCGGGTTTCCGCTACAAGGAAGATGATCTAACGAAGCGTCCACTTGATGGTGTACATGCTGTGTTTTACGTAGGGAAAGAAGAAGTATTGTTGCGTCTGGAGAAGATACTGGAAAAACGATTTGAAGGCCGAGTGGAACACAACCTGTCACTGCACTTTATTCTTGATGCTGTGCGACCTGGGGTCAACAAGGGCAGGGCGTTGTGCGAAGTGGCCCAGTTGATGGGCCTAAGTGAAAATGATTTTATTGCCTTTGGCGATGGAATGAATGACCGCAAGATGCTGCAACAGGCTGGGAAAGGTTGTCTTGTGGCGAATGCCCATCCACGGCTGAAGGAGGCGTTACCGCAGCTGGAAGTGATTGGCACCAACAGGGAAGACGGCGTTGCAAAAAAGCTACGGGAGGTCTTTGGTCTATAAGTACAATTTGATTCCTGATCACTGGTTAGATGCTGATGGGATCAGTTTTATAAAAGGGTCTCTGCTCCGGATTGAGCTATGTTGGGTTCGTTTTTTTTTTTTTAGTGTTATTGCTTTTGATTCCACTGCGTGTTGTTGGGGTGTTTTTGAGGCTCTTGATGAATGTGTATGATGCCCGTAGATGGCGTGGGTTCTTGTCGTAACATTCTCTTCCTTTCACTTTTTTAAATTTGTTGTGGCGTCTATTCCTGCTTTGTGGTTGGGGCGGTAGCCGTGTACATTGCGGAGGTTGAAGTGTACGTGATAGAAAACGAGGATAACTGGAGAAGAGAGGCCGCGCTGTCTCGTGAAAGACACGGAAGAATGGAAGAAGCCATGTAGGTGTGGGACCACGCGGCGGCGGGCACAACCCAAGGAAGACGGGAGAACCTTCACTCCAAACGGGGGTGTGCAGCGAAGAGAGAGAAGAAAATGTGGTGGGGAATTAAAAACAATAAAAACAAAACAAAAAAAATTCCACAACGAAGAAACATGAGCCCGCAATAAAACCACGATAACAATAGCAAGAAGCAGAGAACGATGCCGGGAGGTAAGTCCTCTCTTTCTGAGTCGTCAAGGAAGCGTTGGCTTTTTTGGTGGGCCTACAGATGAGAAGGAATGGGGCTATGCGCACAATCCATGCGAAGACGCGGTCAACCATACCAGCGGGAGCCAGCAGAAGTTTCTCAACCTGTGGAGACACTACGCTGAGGGCCGCTGCAATCATGGCAGTTCATGCTGCCTTTTTCATGAGATACGGCACGATGTTATTGCTACCTCACATATCACACCGAAACAGCCCACCCACCTTTGACTCTCTGACGGGAACACCGCCCTTGTGTGGGGGCAAATGCTATGTTTGGTGGGAAGTCTTCTTTGGAGTTGGTGGGGTCAATGAGCGGGCGATAGTCCCACGCATCATTGGTTGTGAACCCTCCCGCCAGCACGGGGACGGCGGAAGCTGCAACGCGGCAGCAGTAGTTGGGCAGTATGGTGGTTAGTGGGTCACACTTATTTAAGAGGCGTGTTACTAATGTCCCACTCCAAATTCTGACACTCCACAACTTGATGCGACCATCCGCACGGACATTACTTTGATGCCACCACTCCAACGAGGTGACGCTAACCCACAGGGGTTCTTTCACCTAATTAATCTTCAAATTATATTGCAGCAGCAGTCAGATGGAATTGTGATTATTATTATTTTGCGTATTTCTCTTTTTGTTTGTGTGTCTTGGAGAATTTATGGGTTCCTCGTTGGTTTGTTGTCTTTGAAAAAATAAAAAAACATCCCTTTTTGTCCTTCCTTCACTCCTCCTTTTTTTCTCCATCTGTCTCTGTGTGTCTTTGGCTGAGATGCCCTTCTTGTGACCCTCTAGAAGAGGGAAGACGGAGGCATAAAACATATTGGAAAAAAAAAGGTGGTGGTGGGCGGGAAGTATGAGCCGCTGGAAGTAGCGGGCCGAAGGGGAAAGATGACGTCCATAGAGGGGGAACAGAAGAATAAACAGATTCGTGTGAGTCGAACGTAAGTAACCGAGAGCGAGGGAAAGAGAGAAAACCTTGTAAGTTTAGCGGCATCATGGGCGTGGTGGTGGTGGTGCTTTATTTTGTACTTTTTGTTTTTGTTTTGTCACTTTGTATCTTCCGCAACCAGCAGCACTTTGCATGCTACAGGCGCTGTTGGTCTTGGCCCTGCTTTTTTGTGTGTCGCCATATTATTTTTAGTTTTACTGCGTTGGCTGCTGTTTCTGCATCTTTCCTTTATTTATTTGTCTCCTCCCACACCCACCCCCGGGGTATTTCTTTTTTTTTTTGTTGTGTGTGTGAGCAGCCGTTTTTGTTTGCTTTTTCTGTTTGTTTGCGGACGCATGGGCTCGTCCTCCACCTCCTCCTACCGAAGGAGTTGTGGGGTGCGCCTACCAACAGAAGCACCAACAACAACACACTCCCCCCTCCCTCCCTCCCTTTTGTTTTCCCCCCTCCCTTTTGTTTTCCCCCCTCTTTGGTTGTTTCTCCCATTCCCTCCGTTGCCCCGCCTCAATGTTGCCACACGCGACTACATGTAAGTTGCCCTGGTGTAACTTTCATCATGAAAGGGGAAACAAAGTGATGAAAAAGAGGCTCACCGATGTGGACACAAATATTTTTTTTTAAAAAAAACATACATAAGGCATTTAAGAAGGAAAGCGGGAAGATTTAAAGAGAGAGAAAAAAAGGGAATCTAAAGCAGCGAATCCAACTTAAAGTAAAAACAGAACAGAGTGCAGTGTTTGGTGCATGCACATTGTACGTCTGTATGGAGGCTTATTCTCATGGGCGTGGTTTTTTTTTTGGCCACCAGTTTTACTTGTGGGAGGGTTGCATCTATCTGGGATGGGGAAACCGTGGTGTGCGCGTCACGCGGAATGATAGGAGCGGAGAGGAGGAACGTCGCATTAATGGCATGTACACCATGCCCCATTTTTATCTGTTTTTTTTTTTAGTTCTTCTTAGAAGTGAGCCAAGGGGCGGCGTGGAAGCGAAGGAAGGAGAAGGACGTAACTCTCGCAGGAGCGGCTGTTAGAAGTTCTTACCTCCGCTGCGTGGCCCTGCACGTGTGAGGGAGACAGCGGCACAGTACCACTCACAACTGCGTTTGCACTGCCCACTGGCAATTTTGCAATGCATGCGCTAGAACGATACGACGATGAAGTAAAACAAATTGCATTGGGTAAGTTGCAAATGGACCTGTCGGAGGGCAACAAGATCGGGAAGGTGCAGAGAGAGAGGGACAAACCGTGTAGCAGTAACATGGCGGCCACGCATGTTCTTCCAGCGGTGCAACTTGTGCCGGACTTCAAACTCCAGTTTGACAATCACAAGGCCGGATTGGAGCAGGCTGACGCGGATAAGACTGCGGCCATTATCCAAGAGGCATCTAAAGGTTCTAGCTATTACATCAACGAACGCCGCAAGGCTGAGCTTCGTCAGAAGCATGTGCTGCAGCTTCGCCAGAAGACTGCGCAATTTGCGCAATGCATGAGTGGAGAAAGGAATGTAGCACGCAGAAAGCAGTGGGAAAGTAAAGTTAGGCAAATCGAACGAGAGCTGGAGGCAGAGCGCCAGTTCCGCAATTATGTGCACGTAGACATGGATATGTTTTATGCCGCTGTGGAGATGAAGAAGAATCCCGCGCTTTTGGATCTCCCGGTGGGTGTAGGGAGCCTCGATATGCTGTCTACGACCAACTACGTAGCGCGACGATACGGTGTGCGCTCCGGGATGCCAGGGTATATTGGCAGGAAGCTGTGCCCCTCACTCGTCATTGTGCCAACCGACTTTGACGCGTACCGTGCGGAGAGCGCCGTGGTGCGGGGAATTGCGGCCGAGTACGACCCCAACTTCACTAGCGTGGGCCTTGACGAGCTGACGATGGAGGTGACGGCGTACCTGCGGGCTCACCCTAGCATGACTGCGGCGGATGTTGCGTCCGAGTTCCGCGCGCGTGTGTTCGCGGAGACGCAGCTGACTGCCAGTGCAGGGATTGGCCCGACGGCGACACTGTCAAGAT
>NW_021706265.1:0-1601 GCF_003719475.1 Trypanosoma rangeli
AAGTCAGAAGAGCACCACTTCGGCTGTCAGGTGCACCGGAGAGACGACCCGCAGGGCGATACCGCTGGACAAAAAAGGAAAGACTCTACTTCTTCTTTGGCGCCTTCTTCACTGCCTTCCTGGGAGCCTTCCTGGCCGCCTTCTTCGCCACGGGCTTCTTCGCCGCCGCCTTCTTGGTGGCCGGTTTCTTTGCAGATGGCTTCTTGGTAGCTGGCTTCTTGGTAGCTGGCTTCTTGGTGGCTGGATTCTTGGTAGCTGGCTTCTTGGTGGCTGGCTTCTTGGTCACCTTCCTTGGAGCAGTCCTCTTAACGGTCTTCTTCGCAGCCGACTTCTTCGGGGAAGCCTTCCGGGGTGAGGCCTTCTTCACGGGCGAAGCAACAGCCACAGCAGCAGCATCGTTGGACATGCTTCCTCCTCTTTCTCTTATTTTTCTTAAACTCTCTTTGTGCACAGCCAGCAGGCTCTTCCAAACAATGAAAAGGGACAGGCAAAGCAGTCCGCAGACAGCATGCGGCAGATGGCAATGCGTTAAGGTTAATGGATAAGTGCGAAGGGCTGAGTTATAGCGTCTAATCACCAGGGATTTCGCGCGTGTTGTGGTAAGAGTATTTATCGGTCTTATCACAAAAAGGGTCTTTCAGTTCGTCTTCTAAAATGTTTCGGATATTTTTGATTAATGTTTGTTTTTGGCTGCATTCCTCTAATTTGGATCCTTTTACCGTAATTTTCATAAAGAACTCGTTCGAAATATTGTACGTGCTCTGCGGACGTTGTGGTCCTTTCTTTATGTGACAGTCTAGTCTTGCCTCTGGCGTGTCTGCCTGTCCTCTTCTTATGTAATTCCTCTTGTTTTGTTCGTTGCCTGCCAAATATCGGTTGGGAAGGCCGCTGCGGTGGTGAATATTATGATTGTCCCTCTCTCCCGCGCACGCAGACGGCTTTCGACAAAGCAACCGTAACAAATCCTGTTCCGCGTGGAAACAAGATGCAGAAACGCAATAAAATTGCGGGTCTCGCTGGGCTTGTCTCCCCCCTCTTCTCTTTCCCTGGTTGCCGCAACCCTTTCCCCCTCCCTCGCTCACGCTAAAATAATAATAATAATAACAGCGGGTGCGGGAGGTGAACGCCGGCGCAACGAAAAAGTGGTGAACACGCATGAAGAGGCAGTGAAAGACACAAATATGCATAACACAACGGCAGAAACCAAAACACTGAAGGGAGCACCAAAGGAAACAAAAAAGAGAGCAAAAACCAAAAAATAAATAAATGCACACAAAAACACTCAAACAAAAACAAAAAAAAATGCAACTGAAACGTGTAGAAGTACACACAAAAACAACTACGACAACAACAACAAAACGCGCGTATATGCGTGATGTGTGCGTATATACGCGTCCATACATAAATGTCGTACACCCTTTAAGGTGCACTTGGGAAGTGACAAGAAACAGATTTGAAGCAGACGGCTACATGGCAACAACCCCCCAAAAAAAAAAAAAGAGCACTAGAGAAACAAATTGACGTGGGAAGAAAAAAAAAACACAAACATAGACTGAAATAAGCAAAAAGTAAAAAGAAAAAAAAACAAAGTAAAACAAAAA
>NW_021706265.1:1795-10001 GCF_003719475.1 Trypanosoma rangeli
GTTTTTCCCCGTTTTCTTTCCTGGAAGGGCATTGTTTTTTTTTTCTTTTTTTTTTTTATTTAATTTCGATCCCTCTCGATGAGTACCACGTCACTCCCCTCCAATTATCGCGGGACACCACGTGTGAGTAACTCATCAGCAGGGCAAAGGCGGGAGTCCCTCGTTTTCCTTAATTTTTCTCTCTCTCATGCGTAACAGCCAGTTAGGCGCACAACGAAAGTGTCGCACATACATCCACACGCACACGCCGCAGCAGCAAGCAAGCGTTCCTCATGGATGCATGTCGCAGGAGCAAACCGAGCCGACACCAAAAAACCGCACGCCAAGTTCCAGGCAAAACACACACAAAACGGAAAAGCAATAAAAAAAAAAGTCCCATTCTGAGCAATACTGTAATTGTTTCCACCTCTCAAGTTAGTTCATCATGCGCCGTTTTTGTCGTCAATATTTTTTTTAAATATATATATATATATTTTTTTTGAGTGGGAGGGGGGAGGTTTAGTTTTCATCTCCTTTTGGGTGCCGCGTTGCGCTTTCTCCCAACGACTCGTCACTAAAGACGACGGCGTCAGCTCTCCGCCCACGTAGCCCCCACACTTTATTCACTCCAAACGCACCTACAGTGGTCGCGCCACTAGGAAACGAAAAAAAAAGAAACGGTCTTAACGGACGCGCAAAGCGCCCGTTAAGACAAAACTTTCCGCCAAACGCGAGGTGCCGAACCTAACAGCGGCTCATTTGAGCATCGTTTGCACGCTAAACACACACACACAATGACACAAACAGCGCGCATTTGCAATTGAAGACGATACCTACATTGTAATAAAAAGCATGTCTACGGACAGAATCTGCATAAGCCATCACCTCTTAAAACAACAAAACACCCTATTGAAAAATGCCACCACTGTGTTTTCCTTCATGTTTCGAACTCGTGTACCAGATTCAACTCGTGTCAGCTTTCTAGAAGAAGCGTTGGCCAAAGCACCGCTCTCTCTACGTCCCCTCGTGGGTCGCCGACTTTCATCAGGCAAAGTGGCACGATTCTGGTGCCGTTGCAAGGCATTCCCGGACCTCGTTGCATGTCGCACCGTGCTGTGAGCAGTCAATTCGTGCCCGCGAGCGTGTACATACTCCCGTTGATTATGTTGCCTTGCTGGGTGTGTGTATTGCTCCAGATGCTGCTGTAATAGCAATGAGAAAATATCCTCGTCGGTCATATGCACAGGAGGTGACGCTTCAATATCATCTGCCACTCCCCCCAACGACTCTGATGAACAAATTGGACAGATATTGCTGCGTTGTTTCCAATTCATGAGACAAGGCAGATGCAAATGATGTCCACACCTCCCGTACATCACGGGATTCTCTTCCGTATACCCCTCCAAACAAATGCAACATATTTCCTCTTCTTCACTGTACTCTGCATCCACCACAGTTTCCTTTTCCTTATACGCCTTCATAGAAGAAGCCATACTACCGGTCCGCACTGAATAGGAGTTACTTCTGCTTACCGTACTATCTCCTCCTTCTGCTGAAAATTCTGTTTTTGTGTCATGGAGCCGTGAAGTTCTCGTGTTATTTTGGCTGGAGCTTGTTGAGCACCTCCTCGTGCCGAACGCATGCAATTGAGCCTGCACCGGTTTCACGATTCGTGTGCAGTCACTGGTGCAGGAACCCTGCACGGAATCGTGAGTCGTAGACACCTCGTCAAAGGCCAGTTCCCTCTTACTCACCCGCGAAGAAAATACCGAACTTTCAGAGGCGCAACCTGCTTTCTGAAGCACCATTCCGTCCTTTGTGGCATGCTTCACGGGCGTAGCACACAAAAACCTGTCACGGGAGGTTGTTTGAAAGTGCATGTGCCTAAGAACTTTCTCCGAAGAAAACTCAAATTGGTGAGGGCGACGACTGAAGAAATTTTGCCCCTTTGTCAGCAAGCGTAAGGGGTCAAAAAAAAAATACTACCCGTGAACCTGCTTGAATCAGCACCTTGGCTACACAGAGAAGGGAGTATGTATTACGGCACGTAAGGAACAAAAAAAAAAACCAAAATGATAAATGAGATAAACGCAAAGAAAGAAAAAAAAATGCAAACAGCACCTCAGCCCAGAAACCAAGAGAGAAGAGCATCAACAACAACAAGGCAAAACACAACGAAACAAAAAAAAAATTCATAATTATTTTTCTGTGCTGTTGCGGTAGTAAAGAAGTAAAAGTGGGAAGGAAAAACGCATTTCTGAAGAACAGCAAAACACATACACACACACAGACACCATGAGGGAACCATCTGTATTCTCCCTCTCCTTTGCGCCTTTCTCCACAACTAGCACTTTTCTTTTTCAGCCTTTCTTCGTCTTCTCGCCAAGCTTTTAAGCTCACGCATGCAAACATAAACAGCAACAAGAAAAAATATTTCTGACTCCTGTAGCTGTGGTTGATGCTTCTTTCCTTAATTGGCAGGGGTAAACACCATAGCGGTCCCATCACCATTATCGTCTCATAGATGACTCGTTACGCGACAGACATAAGGCTCGCATCCCTGTCCTCACGGTCTCGTAGTGCTGCGACGATGGCAGAGGTATCCAGGCAACCCATCTCACAGATAATCATGTCAATGAACGCCGCGGGTGTGAGGTCGTACAAGTAGCCAGAGGCGGAACTGGCTGTTGAGGGTAAGGGCAGTATATCACCACCGCGACTCGACGGTTGTTGATTGATGTCGCGACCCTGATACCTCGGTGAACTCATCCCACCCGGGCTTCGCATTCGGTGATCCCCTGAAAGCTTCTGTGAGAAGTTCAACTGCGTATTTTGTCCGAGGTTGCCAAGCCAGACCTCAGAAACAAACTTGAAGCTCTCACTAAAGCACAAAACGGGTTTACGGTACTGCTTTGCACTAGCAACAACTAAGGCCGTGCCGCAGCGGCTAAAGACGTCACCGTTTTGCAAGACGGCTGCTGCGCCAATAAAAACACGAGTACAACGCGGTATGAGGGTGCAGCAACTTGTAATAAGGCCATAAGTCACACGGAGTCCACTGGCCGTAAGTCGTTTCGCGAGCATTCGACCCTCATAAAGTGGGGCGGCGTCTACCACAATAACTTCGGGTTTAACACCCAGTCGAGGATTATTAGCGGCACCAAGAAGAATAAGTTCGACTATGCTGCTTCTCCCGAAAACCAGAATGGTATCATTAGAGGAAATAAGGGGTTTCGAGCGATCCTCGACGATACTCTTGATAGACAGCCTTAGTTCCGTTTCAATGCCGGCTAGCACCTTAATTGCCATCTCCCGTGGATCTCCAGCAAGCAGGCTATTCTTCATTTCGGTATTAAGTGGGAGCGGGAATTCACTACAATCCTGTGACCCGTGTCTTTTACAATCAAACGGTGAAAAAGACCCATCATCCCAGACGCGAAAGTTCCCTCCTGATGACAGTAGCGCGGCAACACGGCGAACTAAAACTTCCTTGACGTACGTCATTCCAGCAGATGGTTCGCGACCACGCCGAAGAAAGTTAAAGTTCTCATTGATTAACGCCTCAAAGTCCTTTGAAGTGACGTCGCGAAGTGACGGAACTGAAAGAACAGGCGTCGTACTCAAAAGAGATTTGAAAGCCTGAATCATGGCAAGGGTTCGCGCACTGCCACCAACAATCACCATAGACTCCATCAGCAGGGTCAGTTCAGCAACCTGATAATGCACCAGCTCGCAGTTAAAAGGTGGCTGGCAAAGAATGTCCGGAAACAGCGGAGGGCGCGTCTCAGAGTGAGCGTCTTCTATGATAGTTTGAACGGGCTCCACATTTTCAACTGCAACTGGAATGCGTCCAGAAGCGGATGAAGGCGTCTCTGGCTTGTGTTGTAATGTCTCCGTTGCTGCTGCTGCCGGTGTCGGCATTGCCGTCTGCTGCTCTGTGACAGTTTTAACGGCAACGCCTTTGAGTTGGCTGCTTTCCTGTGTTTGAGCTCTGTCTCCACGCTGCACCCCACAGGGTGCACGAAGCGTCGCCGTTGTAGAATGTGCGGCGCTCACCGGATACAAAGTACTCTCCACCGGAGATTCTTCCACACACGTATCGCTAGTTATGGTGGGCGCAGTCTGTGGTGCCGTGGGGGCGCCCTTCGCCTCAGGCACGGCAACCCCAAGCGCCGTCTCCATCGCGGCAACTTCCGCCATGAGATCCTGCCTCTCCCTCAGGAGCTCATTATACTCCACATTGCCCCGCTTCAAACTTATTAGTTTCTCCAGCTTACGCAATTTATCCTTTTTTCGCTTCAGTGTGCGCTGCTGACACACCGCCTCCCTTGGGTCACTGTTCCCTTGGCACTTCAAGGCGGAGTCAACCATAATCGGTGCGGACCTCAATTAAAACCTTAACTTGCAACTACCCTGCACCCAGCCACATTTATACGCACAGAGACACATATACACGCCAATTACCAAGATGCAGAGAAAAACAAGAAAAGAAAAACAAACCAAAAAAAAAACAATGTGTGACGAGACAATCCAACAAGACAGACTCACCCAAGCAGCACAAAGGCGGAGAAACTGAGTGGCCTCACTCACACAGCCCGCACCGCAAAGTATGGACTCAAAAACACCTATATTCATTGGTCTGTTCCTTGTATCAATTGCGTCGCCGTGAAAAAAAAAAAAAGGGAGGGAAAATAAAAAAGGGGTTGTCACAAAGCATGCATAAAGGCCCAATGTACGCAACGTCGCCAAGTCATCAAAACGAAGAGGTACATAAGTTGAGCCTTCAGCCATCGCATTAAAAACAAGGGTTTCGCGGCATTCACGGCGCTCAAGGAAGACCAGCAAAAACAAAAACAAAAAAAGCAAAAAAAAGTCAAGAGAAAAAAAAAGGGCAAATTTTCCAAGTCATTCGCAAGAGGGGGCAGAGAAAATAATTTCAAAAACATTTTCTTTTTTGCTCCGCGTTTCATATGTGTTATATATTTACGTGAAGATTGTATAAAGAAAAATGTGTATATATGGATGCTCGTACATATTCGCCCGACCATGTGGCACCGGTTCGCCGGAAAGAAACATATAACCGTAAGTATTTTTTTTAAAAAACACAGAGAAAAAGAGCATACATGCGTATATACTAAGCTCCGGAGATGGGGAAGAGAACGGTGGGAACTGAAAAAGCAAAAGCAAGAAAAATGCAGAAAAACAAAAAAGATCATCGATGAAGGAACAGAAAAGTAAAGGCAAGAAAGACTATCTCTATCTACTGTTGTCTGGGCTTCCTTCGAAGCTTCGGAAACCGTTTTCCCCACACGCAGGCTCCACGTAATGTGATGTAGATGGCGAGACCGAAAAGCATTCCTCCCACAAAGAATCCCAGCCCAAGCATCAGTGTTCCTCGGCGTATATCATCACACTTTGTCAAAGCACCGGCCAGTTTGTCCATCACGAAGTTACACTCAAGCAAAGGCCTGGCATACGAAAGTGCAATACTGGCGTTACGTGCCTGATCTGCCCTCATCAAAAGCATTGCAGATGCACTCTTCATAAAATCAAGCGCGCAGGTGCTTGCACATTCGGAAAGCTTGCAATTGGCCTCTGCACCTTTGCATCCCGGGACCTCTTTCTTGAGTTTGGTGTCCAATATAAAGCTTGCCATGGTGCCAAAGTCCGTACAGTCGTTGACATCTTTGAGCCCCGCACCACAGACCAAGGGACATGATAAGAGCTCTTTGAGCTTAGTGATATTAGTTATATCTCCCAGGTTTCCCAAGTTTCCAGACAAGGCACTGAGAAGGTCCGCAGAAATATTACGCTCTCCAAGGACCTTCTTAAGCATTTCCGAGACAGCTGCCGCATCCTTCATCGAGGGTAACTCAACCCCGTCAGGCAAACCATCAAAGCTCTCAAACTTGGGAAGCCCACCATCTTTTGTGGTAACCCCGCTAATTAGGGTCGAGATGTCAACGACGTTACCGTCATCTGTAACCACACCGCCTGACAACCCCGCAAGTGCAGCAGAAGCGGCAGCACCACCGCCCTGGCCACCACCACTGCCATCCACGGCAGCACCAAGAACAGCAGCCAAAGCGCCATTATCAACAGCACCAGCTGAAGCATCACCTGTAACACCCGGAACAACACCCGACAGCACCACCCGGGACAGCGCTACCCGGGACAGTACCACCCGGGACAGCACCACCCAGGACAGTACCACCCGGGCCAGCACCACCCGGGACAGCACCACCCAGAGCATCTCCTGAAAGTAGTTTCAAGCGTTGTGCATTATTAATGTGGAGAGAAATACTTGCAAGTAATTTCGAAGGTAAAACGTTGTCTTCTTTTTGTGGTTCACACACTGCCAACAGTTGCTTACAGGCACCTTTAGAAAGTTCAACTTCTTTTTCGCGAATCATTCGGTTGATCTTTGTAAAGTTGAACTGTCTCTGACAGTAAGGCACGGCATACCATTGGGCAAGTCCTGGCTGACGTGTGTAATGCAGTTGCAATTCGCCACAACCAACGACAGCAACATACGCCAACACCCCCACTACAGTTCCCAGCACCGCAAAAACGATGGCAGTCACCCAGTAAAGGCATGAAAGGATGAGTGGAAAAAACGGGATACAGCAGTGGCAGCAAGCGAATGGCAGAATAAGTAAGACCAAAACAATACCCACACTTGATACAGCGTACGTTGTAATAGAAATCCTATCCAAATAATTAAAGTAGTTCTGCTTTGACACCTTAATACATTTCATAGCCTTTTCGTGGACAGTTCTGAAATCCGTGAGGTCCAAAGGAATAGCATCAAGCTGCTTGCGTTGACCTGTAGACCAGTCAGATGCAAAGTCAACAATCTTTTCCGCGGTGAAGTTAAAGTAAGTCAAAGGTCCTGACACAGCGTCATCCATAACACGCGGGGCAGTCTGGATCAGCAATCCGGCACCAAAAAAAACAAGATAAAACATAACACCAGACCAAATAAAGGCGTATGAGATCCACAGCCACATGCAGCACCGTGCACGCTTCGTGCTTCCTAGTGTATCAGGAATACAACAGCAACGACAACAGAGAACACACAGAAACAGCAAAGGAAAGACCAACAAGAGAACAGCCAAAAGAACAATGTTCAGTACGGGAAGAAGAAGCAGGCGCCATTGACCAAAGAGACGGTCAACATTCGACAAGCATGCCACAATGTCGTTGTCGGCGCTGGGCCCCTTCCAAATCTTTTGGCACTCCAAGGAGTGCTGTGCATAGACAGCAAACGGTGCAACCTGAAGAAATGCCACGAGCAACAGCACCAGAGCAGTCCTCTTCTTTGCAACAACAATCATCTTTATCTCCTTTAACAGTCTTGAGGTGAAGCACAAACGCCTGCAAAAGCCTATTTCCTACCTTCACTACGGCAGTGAAAAGCGAAAACGTAATGAAAAAATGACAGCAAGAGATCCTACTAAGAAATTGCAAAAACGTCAAGAACAGATGGCATATATAAATATATATATCAAGGTGCTCAACACGCATTTATACGGCTTCCGACGAACAAAAACACAAATATACAAAAACAAAATGCAAAAGAAATAATAATAATAACAATAATAATACTCCACACATCACAAGACAAAAAAAATAAAAATGAAAATAAAAGAAACCCGATGAACTCAGCACGCCAAACTAAACTACAGCACAATAAAAAGCAAATCCCACAAGCACTCAACAAAGGTTTTACGATCACTCACTACGGACCCTTAGCAGCCTTTTTGGTGGGCGGTTTCTTTGCAGATGGCTTCTTGGTGGCTGGCTTCTTGGTGGCTGGCTTCTTGGTCACCTTCCTTGGAGCAGTCCTCTTAACGGGCTTCTTCGCAGCCGACTTCTTCGGGGAAGCCTTCCGGGGTGAGGCCTTCTTCACGGGCGAAGCAACAGCCACAGCAGCAGCATCGTTGGACATGCTTCCTCCTCTTTCTCTTATTTTTCTTAAACTCTCTTTGTGCACAGCCAGCAGGCTCTTCCACGCAATGAAAAGGGGCAGGCAAAGCAGTCCGCAGACAGCATGCGACACATGAAAACACAGCACAACATCAGCTGCAGCGCACCACAGAGGGAAGACAAGAGACACAAAAAGGAACACCACGCAAAACCTCCTCAGGGACTCTATGATGCATTGCCACAACACCTTCGCGGAGACGCAAGCGATGCACACCCGGAAGAATGGCAACCGCAGCTC
>NW_021706269.1:0-1951 GCF_003719475.1 Trypanosoma rangeli
CGCACACTTATATAATATAATATATATATATATATATTATATACCCTCCTCGTCCGTTTGTTGCTGCTGCTGTTGATGTAATATGCCCTTCTTGTGGGGTACGTTGGGAACCTTTTCACGCGGGAGAGCTAGGGGAAACAGAGAGAAGGGCGAGCACAGAGAAAGAAAAGGGGGTGGTGAAGATATGAGCGAGGCGACCTTCGTAGCAGACCAGCGGCGACCTGTAGAAGACTTCATCGCTTTGACAGGTCTTAAGCCGAAATATGCGAATGGATGTTTTGAACGCTTTGGTGGCTATGCGCCGGCGTTGGCTTCGTTTGCTCAATCCTATGCGAAGTTACCAAACGAATACTTTGATGATGTCGGCAAGGTGGAACAAAACGCTGAGCTAATTAACGCTGAGCTGAGGCGTATTTACAGGCGGGCAAGAAATATAAAGCATCAGTCTGGTGATGAAGACGTAGGAGTCTGGGCCGCCTACTACGCAGACCCCGCCTCATCAATGACACCCCGGTCCACTATCTTGTCTCCCAAGCGCTTGAGAAAAGTAAGCTACTGTGAGCCTTTGCACTTCACCGGACCCTTTCTTGACATGCCTATGTTTTGGGAAGCTGAGATGAAGGGGCAGAGTGTTTTATTCGGCCTCGATAAGAGGGTTATTGAGTGCAATAAAGTTAGTTTGCGCAAAACGTTGGAACATTGGGTAACTGCGGCGGTGGCGCGTCGAGACCCTGTTCGGTACGTTGAGGTGCGGAATTTGGACGAGAAGACGGTTCGTCTAATTACCAGAGACGCGAATAACACGTTTTTGCATCCCGATCACCGCAAAAAATTTGTTGCCTTCCTTGCAGCCATGTATAATGAGTTTGAGGTATATGGACCGACCATGAGTTTCCTCGCTGGGGTCTGTATGTTAGTTCTCAGTGAAGAGGAGACTGCCACAGTGCTTCGTTTGGTTTTGAATGTAAGAATTCCTCCCCATTGGCCAATGGAAGTTGCCTGTTTTACAACCGCTTCTGCACTTGTAGAGAGTTTCCTGCAGGCACCCTCTTCCTCGGAAAAAAAGCAGTTTGACTTGGGAGAGCATGCCAACCTGTATTCTCGCATGCAGACGATTATAAAAGTTCTTTGTGAGACGATGGTAAACGTGAAGGAGCTATTTTGTTTTTTTGAACTAGTTATTAACGGGAACCGGGTTCTTTCTTTCTCTGAGAATCAAGTAAAGTAGTCGTCCTTTTTTTTTTTGGTGGGGGAGGGTGAGGGTGCTATATTGTTCTTCTGTTGCTTGCCGCGTATGTTTTTTTTTTGCTTTGTTGTGTGGAAACGCGGTGCATTCAGTCTAAACTATCATGTGTATATGTATTTGGAGATGAGCTGAACGTGATTGATTTGATCGTGTTTTTGTTGATGCGGATGTGTGTGTGTGGAAAATACATGCATGCCACAGCCCTCCGTTCAGCACCCCCCAAGCACCCCCAGTCCATACGCACACTTATATAATATAATATATATATATATATATATATATACCCTCCTCGTCCGTTTGTTGCTGCTGCTGTTGATGTAATATGCCCTTCTTGTGGGGTACGTTGGGAACCTTTTCACGCGGAAGAGCTAGGGGAAACAGAGAGAAGGGCGAGCACAGAGAAAGAAAAGGGGGTGGTGAAGATATGAGCGAGGCGACCTTCGTAGCAGACCAGCGGCGACCTGTAGAAGACTTCATCGCTTTGACAGGTCTTAAGCCGAAATATGCGAATGGATGTTTCGAACGCTTTGGTGGCTATGCGCCGGCGTTGGCTTCGTTTGCTCAATCCTATGCGAAGTTACCAAACGAATACTTTGATGATGTCGGCAAGGTGGAACAAAACGCTGAGCTAATTAACGCTGAGCTGAGGCGTATTTACAGGCGGGCAAGAAATATAAAGCATCAGTCTGGTGATGAAGACGTAGG
>NW_021706269.1:1976-9794 GCF_003719475.1 Trypanosoma rangeli
GCCCTCCGTTCAGCACCCCCCAAGCACCCCCAGTCCATACGCACACTTATATAATATAATATATATATATATATATATTATATACCCTCCTCGTCCGTTTGTTGCTGCTGCTGTTGATGTAATATGCCCTTCTTGTGGGGTACGTTGGGAACCTTTTCACGCGGAAGAGCTAGGGGAAACAGAGAGAAGGGCGAGCACAGAGAAAGAAAAGGGGGTGGTGAAGATATGAGCGAGGCGACCTTCGTAGCAGACCAGCGGCGACCTGTAGAAGACTTCATCGCTTTGACAGGTCTTAAGCCGAAATATGCGAATGGATGTTTCGAACGCTTTGGTGGCTATGCGCCGGCGTTGGCTTCGTTTGCTCAATCCTATGCGAAGTTACCAAACGAATACTTTGATGATGTCAGCAAGGTGGAACAAAACGCTGAGCTAATTAACGCTGAGCTGAGGCTTATTTACAGGCGGGCAAGAAATATAAAGCATCAGTCTGGTGATGAAGACGTAGGAGTCTGGGCCGCCTACTACGCGAAGCAATCCCCCCCAGAGTCCAAGGCTCAGAGTGTCAATGATGTTAAGGCTGATGCAACGCTCAAGCTGCTTCGATCTGGCTTTAGCTTCACCGCCACCAAGGCCGCCACACCGTCATCGGGCACGATAAAGTTTGGGTTTGGTGCTCAAGCGGTGTCTTCTTCTTCTGAGGTCGCCCCCGTCTCTACCCCACTCAGTGTCTTTGCCCAGACAAAGACGACGGAAGAGAAGGTGAAGGAGACAAGTCGTGGAAGGAAAGTGACGTATCACGAAGCCTTACACTTTACTGGGCCGCTTTTTGATATGCCTCTTTTTTGGGAAGAGGAAGTGAAAGGGCGATGCCCCTTACTGAACCTTAACAATGGATTCCTTGAGGCAAACCGCGATTTGCTGCGCGGCAGGCTAGAAAACTGGGTGAAGAAGGCTGGATTCTTCCTGCAACCTGTCAATTACGTCGAGATTGAGGATGACGATGAAGAGACGACTCGTGTGATTATTAAGGATGCAGACCGCACTTTTTTTCATCCCGAACACCGCAAAAAGTTTGTTGCTTTTCTTTCAGCTATGCATAATGAATTCAACGCATATGGACAGGCGATGAGTTACTTAGCTGGGCTTTGTTTGCTTGTTTTGAGTGAGGAGGAAACAGCTGCCGTCCTCCGATACGTAACAAAGGAACATATTCCAGGCCATTGGGCGGCCGAGGCGGTAGGTTTTTCGACCACAGCCTGGGTTGTGGAAGGCTTCATGCAGCGCATGTTTCCTGATGTGGCGGAGCACCTTGAGACCTTGAAGCTGTGGCCGGATACTTATCTTCAGAAGATCCTTACCGGTCTTTGCATTCACGTTCTAGAATTCAAGGAACTGTTTGTGTTCCTTGACCTTTTTATGGAGGGTGGCGTGAAGTTTCTCATTAAATATTGTCTTGCGATCGTGGAGCACTTCCGCAGCGATCTTCTTCGTGTAAAATCCGCGGAAAACGCAGGTGACGTATATGCAATCATGCGACTTGACGCCAAGGTTGTTGATTCTCACGATGTCAGGGGCATTTTGCAGCGGGCGCCGTTAATCGATCTTGGTCCGGAGGGGGAAACTATTGACGTCCTACGCATGGAAGCCTACGATAGGCATGTTGCTCCTCGGCTGCAGCGAGCTCCGAAGACGGAGGCGTTTGAGCCTTGTGATGTATGTAACGAGCGGAAGCCGGTGTGGTGGAACGACGAGCTTGGGGCGGTGTGCACTGAATGTAAGGATGGAGCTCCGGAATTGGCTTACATCAAATACTAAACAGAAATTGAATGAATGATAGATGCATAAAGAAATCGGGAAGGGAAAAAGAAGCTGTAAGTGAGTGATCTATTTATGGTATTCTTTTTTTTAAAAAAAGTAAAATGCATAAAAAGGCACCTGGACAGAGAGGAGAAAAGAACCGTTATTCAGAACGTGCTTCTGTCCAGCAAATGTTTTGGTCTAAGGTCAGGAGCATTGGTAAAGGCCTTTCAGGTTGCTTGCCCATCTGTGATTATTTGTGCCTGTTTGTTATTGTATTTTATTATTATCATCATTTCTTCGGTTTTTGTACCTTCTCACACTAAAAGGGGAAAAGAAAAAAAAATTTTTGAAACTTTCACCTCCTGCATTTTGTTGAAATATAACTACTGTTTTTGGGGTTCATGTGACGTCCCAGCGGGTTCGGGGAAAGGCAATTCAACGCTGCGAATATCTCATGGGGTCCAGGCAAAGTACAGCGTCCCGGTGAATATGCGCCTGACATACACAGACATGCCCACAAAACCATTAAACGAAATGCTTTGATTATATATATATATATATATTGCTGCTGAGACGGCATTCTCTGTCTTTTGGCGCTTCAGATTTGGAAGCCGGACGCGGGGGTAGTCTCGCTTTTGAAATTTGCTTGTTCCATGTATGTGGGTTTCTGCTCTATCGTCGTTGCTGGGCGTCTGGGGGCCACCCGCGCCGCATTGATCCGGTGGTGGGAGAGATACCATAAGAAAGCATGCACAGGCCATAGATTACCTTGCGGTGAAGCTGGAGGCGGGGTCCAGCCGGATCATAACTTGGCACGCCTATTCCTATGATCTGTTCGTTTGATTTTGTAAAGGGGTGCCGGAGATGTGGGGTAACTCTGCCTATTCCTTTCGGCACCCTCCCTTTTTCTTTTTGTTGGAGTTTAATGCAAGTGGTGGATCGCTGCATACCACCCATCCCCCCCCCCCCCCCCGCCCAGTGGTACGACAAGCGTGAAGAGAGCTGTGTGACGATGCAGGGGCAGCACAAAAATGCCGCGTTTTTTGTGCGGTAGATATGCTGCAGTCTATACAAACCACTGAAACTGAGGTCAGGCATTTCCACTAGCATGCTCTCTCAAAATCCGTCGGATGCAGCACTGGTGTTGATCGATGCGCTTGGTCATGCGTGCAACGGCCCGCCTACAAATGAAAAGGCGTCATGATCCCGTTATTTTCCTCAAACTCGTGGGAAAAACGTGCTACCAGATTCGGCTGAAGAAATGCGTGCGTCTCTTGTGTTTCCCCCTCAACGTTTTTCTTTATTCTTTATCGATTGATTTTTCTTTTTGTTTTAAGTGATGCCGCGTTGCGTGGTGTCGCTGGTGCCGTTCCTTTGCCTTTTTGTCCTTCCCTTACATTCCCACACTACGACTATCACTAATGATGTTATCCATGTGGAGGAATGCGGCAGTTGCAGGGGGGGGGGAGGGGTGACTTTATCAACTTCCGCTTCGTCAATTCTAAACGAGACCCCTATTGTCATTACATGCCTTTTAAATTTAGTTGCGTATTGGTGTGTCTGTTTTAAAGTAGGGTGAGATTGGATACAACGAAACGAGGCAAAACTTGGCTCTTCACCTCGGCATTTTGTGTCAGCGACGGACGTTGACTTTGCAGGAGGAACATGGAGGAGGAGGGACTCAAGACGGCGGATGAAGAGCCTTGCACCATCGTGAGTAAATGGAACTGCACGTCGCTTAAAACCAAATGCATGTTGGTGGCGATTTTGCTTGTGTCCTTAGTGTTGGTATGGGTCTTTGCCTCGTTGGTGCCTTACTTTCCCAGCACCTTTCCAACCGGGCCACTCTCCTCGGGGCAAGTCATGGCGTTTATTTTAATCACCTTCATCATTGTATGGGCCACCGTGGATACCTTTTTTGTACGAATGAATCTGTTGTCAGAGTCATACATAAATGCCAGGTCGCGTATACAACTCCGAGGTGGAGCTGAACTCAGCGGGTATCTTTTGCTCATGTTTGTGTGTGATCGGACCACACTGTTGCCGAGGTTTGAAAAGACGTACAACGTGGATTTCTTCTGGTTTCTCTGTATTGTGTTTTTGGGTGCCTCGTTGCTGACGCTTAAAAGGGCCAAACCTCCTTCACTTGTCATTAACGGCGAAGTAGAGTCTCCTGTAAAGTTGTTTCATGTACCCCCCTTGTCGCGCTCTCAGACGGAGGAATGGAAAGGATGGATGCAGGTGCTCTTCCTGTGGTATCACTACTTTCACAATGTCAGCATTTACAATAGTATTCGACTTTTTATTGCGGCGTATGTATGGATGACAGGCTTTGGGAACTTTTCTTACTATTATGTGCAAAAAGATTTTTTTCTGGAACGGTTTTATGGCATGCAATGGAGACTAAATTTTCTTGTAACCGCCGTTTGTTTCACCATGGGAAATCAGTATATGCTTTATTACATATGTCCCCTTCACACCTTGTTTACGTTGTTCATATACGTCAGCCTGTACTTATATCAGGGCATGAACAGTACAGGTAAGGGATTGTGCGTGAAGCTAGTCTTGTGGTTGGTTTTGTGTTTTTTCATGTGGGATGTGTCAAGGGATCTCTTTTATGCGCTTTGGAGTCCATTCGCCTGGCTGATTGGTTTTAATAACCCCTATCGTCCTGAGCAACATGTCTTGTGGGAGTGGTTTTTTCGCACGTCCCTGGATCACTACGTTTGGATCTATGGGATGATCTGTGCTTACTATCACCCACGCCTTGACAGTTATCTAAAGCGGTTGGACGAACTGCCGAGATACACCAGTTGGCTAGTGAAGTTTTCCATTGCTTTTTTAGCGTTGTTGGTGGGGGCCATGTACGTGAAAACAGTCTACATTACTCCAAAATTGGAGTACAATAGAATTCATCCTTACACCTCTTTTATTCCCATTACGATTTATATTGTTTTGAGAAATCTATTTAAAGTTGCGCGTATGTATCATATTGGACTGTTTGAGGCCCTGGGGAAAGTGACCCTGGAATCGTACATAACACAGTATCATATTTGGATGGCCACCACAGGGTTGAATGGAAGCCCAAAGAAGCTGCTTCGGATTGTGCCTGAGGGTTATCCCTGTGTCAATTTTGCCTTGATGTCTATTATGTTTGCTGCTGTGTCCTTTCGCCTCTTCGCTACCACCAATATCACGCGAAGATTTCTAGCGCCACCAAAGGCGGGTTCTTCCGCAATAAGGATGAACATTTTTGCGGCAAGCCTCTTCATTTTTTTGGTGTTTACTATTTCATACGGTATCACACATATCGCGGTGAAGTGAATATGGAACTCAATTGGTATTTCCATCAAACTGAGCTACATGCCAGATGGAATGCCTATGCTTGAATTTTTGTGAGTTTGTTGGCATGGTGGAAAAATCGCCACTGTGGAAACCACCCCAAAGGCCGCGGCGAAGCACAGCGCGCAGTGGAAGAGTGATTGTGTTTGAAGGAAGACAAAAAATGCAAAATAAACTTATTTAGCTCTTGCTGGGAAGGAGCGGAGATGAAAGAAAGAAAAAAAAAGAGGGAATAGTACAAATTTGCCCTCCTCCTCCCCCCCCCACCCTCTAATGCGGATCGGAGTGGGGAAGGAACCCCTCGCTGTGAAGGAAGAGTGGGGGCGGTCCGCGTGTTGCTCGACGCTTCCTATTTTTTTTTTCCTTTTGTTTCTCTCTATGTGTGTGGCTCCATGGTGCAAAAACAGAGCGTGAAAATAAGGAAACGGCAGGCGCGCGCGCATTTCAGCGGGGGCGCGCTCAACGGCCACCATGGCAGGTAAAAAAGGTGCGCCGCCGAAGGCGCTGCAGCATCCCAATTCGCGCGGGGTGCGGCAACTTGAGCGCCGGACGCGCCGAGAAGAAAGGCTTAGCGAGCGAGAAAAAAGACAACACAGCCACGAGCTGCTGGAGGCCACGCGTTTTTTTTGGTTCCGGGAACAGTGCCTCGCCCTTGGCCGGTCGCGCTCTGCGTTTTCCGCTGAGGAGGTGGGGGCGCTAATTCATATTTATTTGGGGCGAAACGATGCGGAACTTTCGTCACTCCGCTCACTGCGGGCCCCGCCCGCGGGGCGCATCAAAAAAATCGAGGCGCTGAAGGCGGCTGAGGCGGCCGAATTTGAATCCTCCAAGGGCATCGCCGTTCCGGACATCAGCGACAAAGACCACGTCGAAATACTCACGGAGATTTGGGACGGGCGCGCCGACACGCTTCGCCTGGTACCGCGGCGGCGCGTGGCTCGCAAGGCCGCCGCGGCGCCGCCCGGGTTGGTGGGGAAGCTGGAGGCGCGTTTGAAACCGATCGAAGAGATTCGCGAGACGGCGGCGGCGGCGGCGCCGAGAAGAGTCCAGAAATTTCAGGCCCAAAGCCGGGCGCAGTCTGTGAAAAAGTGCATCAAACCGGACGAGGTGGCGCAGCGTTCAAAACAGAGGGGCGTTGAGCAGCAGCAAAAGCGGCTAAAGAAGGAGCGCGCGAAGCTTCTGGCCTCCAGCCGCGGCGCTTAAATAAAATCTTCGTTTTATTATTATTATTATTATTTTTTGCCAAGCCGAGTGGCTGCGCGGCGCCGTGTGGGCGCGTCTGCCTCGTAGAAACGCCAGGCGGAAGTGTTCTTTTTCTCCGCCCTGCCTCTGCTTATAGGAGCTTCGGAAGATTCGCATTTGTTAAGGGTAGCAAGCTTGGTGGGCGGGGTTGTGGGAGGCACCTCCGCTACCATCGATAACACGCCCGGCGCCTGCTTTTCCCCGTGGGCCCAGCTAAATCCGCGCGGTTGCGGGAGGGCGGGAGGGGGAGGGGCCAATCGCGGTTCCACAGCTTTCCCTCTCCCCAATGGGAGAAAAGATCCAAAAAGCTGACCCCATATTCTTCTCCCCCTCGGGTCGTGGGGGGGTTCCCAAAATTTATTAGTGTTACTGGGCTGCGTCGCTTAGTAAAAGTCGAAACGACGATGCCACACTGCCGCCGTCACTGGTTTTGCCGTATTGAAGGGGAAGGTGTAGGTATGTTTTTTGCCAAAATAAATATGTTTTGAATAAATCAGCGGGCCGCACCCGCCACTGTAGCTGAGTTGTCCCTGGCCCTGGTTTTTCCCCCTTCTAGGGGGAAGGGCAGTTAATAAAGTCGTAGGATCGAATCTGATACGTCCCCACTTTTTTATTTTCGTTGAACACTTCAATTTTACACCTCGACATAGTTATATATGTGTGTGAAAAGGGTGGGCCGCTACGGGAATTGAACCCGTGACCTCCTGTACCCAAAACAGGAATCATACCACTAGACCAAGCGGCCGCCACTGGGCCGGAGATATTGCTAAGTAGGGATACGTTGGTACGTTGCCCATCCACAAAAATTATCCAATTCTATCACTTTGGGGTGGCCGCCGTAAGCACCGTGGCGCAGTGGAAGCGCGATGGGCTCATAACCCATAGGACGTTGGATCGAAACCAACCGGTGCTAAAGTTTTTCGCAAAAAAAAAAAGATGGTTTCCGGAGTCCCGGAAACCAATAATAATAACAAGGAACAAAACACGCCTCAAGGCGCATTTTTTTTTTTTTTTGGCTTGGTGGGGGCGGGGGTCCCCGGACGCACCGAAGAAGAGCGGGGAAAAGCTGCGGAAAACGTCCGCAATTCGCTACGATCCTTTCTTGTTAGGGTGAGTCCTTGCGAAACCCTGGCGGTGGGGAAAAACAAACGCAGCGCCACGCCCCCGCGGCAAAAGAAAAGGGTCGGGGTTCGCTACCCCCTCCCCCCCCCTCTACACTATTCACCCTTCGCATTCAAAAAAGGAACAACCGCCGCCACACAGAGCACCAAAATCGCCGAGAAAATTCAAGCCACCGCTGTGCCCTCGCGATACATTCCTGTCTGCGTGCGTTGCCTTGCACGCGCGCCCGCAGCAACAGCAGGGTGAAAAAACCCATACCAACACGCAGGGAGGCTGGGGAATGGGCCGTGGAGGAACGCTGGGCGCGGTGTA
>NW_021706271.1:0-7312 GCF_003719475.1 Trypanosoma rangeli
GAATTGTGTGTGTATCTGCTGTTGGGTTTTGGCTGTAAAAATTAAAGTGGGAGATAGGTTATAGGTTCTACAGTTCGAAATAGCATCCCTGTTGAAAAATTGGCGGTAGCCGTAGTCAGGCATTCAGCGGTGTTAAGGCGTTGCGTGTTACCTCCTTGTTATCAGTGTTGTGTGTGTAAGTTCCCCCGTTAAGCTGGCGTTGTCCATGAAGGCAAAGCCGTCGTCGGGGAAGAAGCGGGGTGAGGAGGCGGCCCCCCCCGCCACTGCGGAGGCAGCGAGGATGGAGAATGCCAAGGCGGCCGCCGTGACTGATGTCTCTGCAGAGACTGTGCGCTTCTTGAATATGTTGCCAGTTCCAAGCTATTTTCTCCGTATGGTCTGCCTCTGCGTTTTCAGCCTTATCATCGTTAGGGCAACGTTGGAGGCCTACACTATCCGTTTGATTTCAGTTAATTTGTACGGCAAAGTCATTCATGAATTTGATCCCTGGTTTAACTTCCGTGCGTCGCAGTACCTTGACGAGCACGGGTGGTACGCCTTTTTCCACTGGTACGACTACATGAGTTGGTACCCACTTGGGAGGCCCGTCGGCACAACCATCTATCCTGGTCTGCAGCTCACGAGCGTCGCCATCCGCAGGGTCCTTGCCATGCTGGGGGTAAACATGACAATAAACGATGTGTGCGTTTACATCCCCGCATGGTTTGGGAGCATTTCTACGATTTTATGTGCGCTTTTGGCCTATGAGTCATCACGCTCATTTGCCGGCGCTGCCATAACTGCATCCTTGTTTGCCATCATCCCCGCCCACCTGATACGCTCCATGGCAGGCGAATACGACAATGAGTGTATTGCGATGGCGGCGATGCTGCTCACCTTCTACCTGTGGGTGCGTTCGCTGCGCGGGCCCGGCTCCTGGCCCATTGGCGTGCTGACGGGGTTGGCCTACGGCTACATGGTGTCGACCTGGGGGGGCTTCATCTTTGTCCTCAACATGGTGGCGCTGCACGCCGCGGTGTGCGTGCTTGCCGACTGGCTTCGCGACAGGTACGACAACAACCTCCTGAAGGCGTATTCCCTGTTCTTTGTGATCGGCACGGCGATTGCGACGCATGTGCCGCCGGTGGGGTTCACCCCCTTCAGGTCCCTGGAGCAGCTGCTGGCGCTGCTGGTGTTCATCTTTATGTGGGCGCTGCACTTCTCCGAGATTTTGCGGCGCCGGGCCGATGTGCCGATCCGCTCCTCCAGGGCGCTGCAGATCCGCGCGCGCGTAATGGTGGCCACCTGCACCGCGCTTTTGTTACTCGCGATGCTGCTGGCCCCGCAGGGATACTTCGGCCCTCTCTCCTCTCGCGTCCGCGCCCTCTTTGTGCAGCACACCCGCACCGGCAACCCTCTCGTGGACTCCGTCGCCGAGCACATGCCCACCTCCTTGGATGCATTCTGGGCGTACCTGCACATATGCCAGCTGGGATCTGTGATCGGCTTCATTGTCGTCCTTTTTGCATGCATCGCACGGTACAGCCACGCGAAGTCATTTCTTCTGCTGTACTTCCTTGTCGCCTACTACTTCTCCACAAAAATGAGTCGACTGCTGTTGCTCTCTGGGCCCGTGGCGGCTGCGTTGACAGGCAATCTTCTGGGCAGTGTCATTGATCTTTCCCTGGAGTCGTTGTTTTTGCCGCCCGACGACTCTGAGGACGCGAAGAAGAAGCAGACGAAGAGTCGCCCAAAGGCACAGAAGGAGGTTGGGATGGACGTCGACGTTTACGTTATTGCCGCATGGAAGAAGATGTGTCGGTGTCGACCGCTGCTGGCGGCGGGCATCATTGGCATCCTACTTGCCATGTGTGGGCACATGGTGTTCACCTCTGGCTACCGCGAGCACTGCCACGCCTTTGCCGTCTCCGTGTCGAGCCCGCAGATTATTGTGCAGGCAAAGCTGCACACGGGGGAGGTGGTCATGGTGGACGATTACTACGTGTCGTACCTGTGGCTGCGCAACAACACCCCGGCGGACGCTCGCATTTTGGCCTGGTGGGACTACGGCTACCAGATCACGGGGATCGGAAACCGTACCAGCCTCGCTGACGGAAACACGTGGAACCACGAGCACATCGCCACCATCGGGAAGATGCTCACGTCGCCTGTGGCGGACGCCCACTCGCTCATTCGCCACCTTGCGGACTACGTGTTGATCTGGAGCGGCAATCGAGGCGATGACTTGATGAAGTCGCCGCACATGGCACGCATTGGCAACAGCGTGTACCGCGACATCTGCCCCGAGGACGACCCGCTGTGCTCCAACTTTGGTTTTATAGGCTATGACTTCAGCCGTCCCATGCCTATGATGCGGCGGTCGCTGCTGTACAACCTGCATAGCTCCGAGAAGAGCTCTGAGACGGCGCTCCGCAATAGGTTTAGGCTCGTCTACCGCTCGCGCTACGGCCTGGTGAAGATCTACAAGGTGATGAACGTGAGTGCGGAGAGCAAGGCGTGGGTGATGGACCCGAAGAACCGCAAGTGCGACGCGCCGGGATCGTGGCTCTGCGCCGGGCAGTACCCGCCAGCGAAGGAGATCCAGAAGATGCTGGCGAAGCGCATTGATTACGGCCAGCTGGAGGACTTTAACCGGGGCAAGCGAGACGACGCATACTACAGAGCGTACATGCATCGCATCCGCAATGAACGGCACTGAGGCGTGCGCTGGGAGGCGAGTGCGCCTGAGGAGAGGTAAGAGGAAAAGAAACAAGAAAAAAGCGAGGTTCAATTGGGGTGAAACGTGTACGTAGGTGAAGGGTCGCTGCAGCTTAGGTAGCTGCAGGACGTTGGGTTCAACCAACCCAACGCCCTCTTGGGAGGGAGGGATATAAGTGACAGCAAGTAGCGAGAAAGACCATTTAACAATGAAACAGCAGCAAGAAGTGGGGGTGGTTCGTGTGTGTGTGTGTGTGTGTGTGGCGGCAGCCCCTACACTCGGTTTTGATTGTATCCGTGGTGTTTGTGTACAGCTGGTGTTTAACGTTTCTGTTTATTGGTTGTATGTTTAGTTTTTCATTCCCCAGCGAATCCCTTGCTGGAGGAGCGGTGGGAGTGAAGTTTTTTTTGTAGCTCGGTCCGCCTTGTACCGTGCACGATTGGCATCTTATGCGTTGAGATGGCCCAAACTTTCGTTTTCTTTTGTGCGCTTGTTTGCTTTTCACTGGCTCTTTGAAGGAATAGTGGAGAAAGCCGCTTTCAAGGCGCAGCACTGTGTGCTGTACACGGAGAATATAGGTCAGGTGCGCACTCTTTTTCCGCCGTTGATATATATATATATATATATATATATGTTTGATCTTGCTTGTTTTCTTTTTTTGTTTCTACCAAGCCTGTTTTTTTTTCTTTCCGTCAGTAGTTGTTTTGTTTGTCTTGTTTTTGTAGCACCACCTCAGTGCAGTGGAGGTGGCAGCATTTAATGTGGCGGCGATTCTGCGTGCGGCGGGTGGCGGCGGTGCTTGCGCTGCAGCAGCGTGCGCCTTTGCGCCGTGGTCTTTTGTTGCGGCTCACGGGGTTGGTACTATCGACGGGGCATATGGAACGGGGGTGGCGGGGACGAATGGGGATGGAAGAGGAGAGCGCTGAACAACTTGCCGCTGAGGTGAAGACCACGAGGAGTGAGTTACAGCTCATGGCGGCAGAGGCAGACATGCAGCAAACGGGCAGCGAGCGCATTCCTGGGGTGGGCGAGAAGGATTGGACGGAGCCCACTCTGGAGGATCTGGATCGCTCCATTCCTCAGGTGGACTGTGCGTTTATCGCCAACCTCATCCGTGCCCGCACCGCGCGCCGGAAGGAGTTTTTGCAGAAGAAGACGAAAGTGAATGCAAAGGTGGCCGCGTTAAGCAAACGCCAGGCGTCGTCGGTGTTGCAAGCTGTCAAGTTTCCTGTCCTAGGTGCAGGACGCGGCCGCGGTAACGTTGGCAGTAGTGATGGCCTTACTGCAGTGACTGGTGGCAGCAACGGCGACGACGAGGATGCCGTGGTGACGGCCTCACCGGAGGTTGTTGCGCAACTCACCGATGAGGAGCGCGACGTCCTGCTCCACTCCCGGCCGGAGTACGATGACGGCTTTGTGCTGCTTGACTGCCGCACTGTGAATGAGGTAACATCGTGGGGTATGATTGAGGGCGCCAAGCTGCTGCCGGCACACGAGATGTTCGACGGCTTTCACCTGACACCGGAGGAGTTTGAGGTGGAGTTTGGTTTTACCAAGCCGCGTCCGGAGCAGAAGGTCATATGTTACTGCCAGTACGGCCCGCGCTCTCTGATGGCGGCGCAGATACTGACCTGGATGGGCTACATGAACGTGCTGCACTTCCGTGACGGATACTACGAGTGGGGAAAGCAATACAATCTGCTGTTGCGCCGCTGGAGGCTGCACGGCAAGGAATCTGGTAATGAGGATAGGAGATAGGTGACATTTCAGGCAGGACTCGAGCTGCAGCGTGAGATTGCGCCGGAGTTCAACGCGCTGCCGATGCAGGAGGCGGCCCTCTACAAGATCGACTTCACGCGAAGCCGAGGGAAGATGCTCGTGGGTGCGGGGGTGCGTGAGGAGGCAGGCAGGCAGGTCGAAGAGCTGATGTTCAGCATGCAGCCGTTGCTGCTTCCCGGTGTCCTTGACGACGCCGACCGTGCGGCTGGCGAGGCAAACAGCAGTGCGGTTGGTAAACGTGAGGAATATCTTCAGCGTTTCCTGCAGCAAACGACAGTCCATGGGCGTGGCGGAGGTGCAGCAAAAAGTGATGGATGCCTTTACGCGTCGCGATGGGGGCAGTCACTCGCAATACCGTTAAAGAAAAACAAAAACAAAAAAAAAGACGGATTTCTTCATACGTGGTGCGCACACCGCCTTTCACTCGCTCACTACATTTTTTTTTTTTTTTGTAGGCATCTGCGCTTTGGTGCTCGCTGCGGCGTAGCTTCCCAGGTGGGGAGGAAGGAGAGGCGTTTTCTGTAGCCTCTTGACGTTTGCGTGGGTTTTGTCCTCCTCCTCTTGCAACATGCGCGGCTTTAGACCGTTGTGTCCCGCTGTCTGTCTGTCCGTGTGTGTCTGGCGGCGCCTGTGCCTCAGTGTTTTGTTTTGTTTCGTTTTTCATTTTTGTCTTTCTTTCTTCCCTCCATGTTTTTCCCCTGCCACACAACAAACACCTCCCTCCCCTCCTTTCTGGTGGGGACGCTGCACGAAAAGCATATCTCCACTCACGCGTCATTGCAACAAAACACTCAAACGAAAAAGAAAAAAACAAGGCAAAAAGGTTTTTTTTTTTGAAGGTTTAAAAGCTGCAGGCAGGCAACCAAAGATCTGAGGCTTACACGTCATTAAGAATAAAAAGAGAACGGAGGAGACAGAGAGAAGAGGAATTTTTGCAAGGCAGTCCAGCAGCAACCGCAGCAGCAAGCAAAAAAAACGGCGGCGGGAAAAGTGAATACTACGAGACGAGGCAAAAGGGCAAGTCAGGAGTTAAACTTTAGCAGGTGAAAAGGGTGGACGGGGCACGTCCAGCGCCATCTGATTTCCACTCGTCTTTTTTTTCAATATTTTTTCGAAGGGAGAAAACAGAACCAAACAAAAACAAAAAACATCGGATCTTTCAAAACAACCTCGTTAAACGGTAAGACTATATATATATATATACAACAAACGGTGATGACGGACGGCCAATCTTCTGCCTCTGTCGTGGCCGTGGACCCTGAGAAGGCCGCCGAGGAGCGTGATCGCGTGGCCCGTGCCCTTCTGCAGGACGATTCCCACAGCACCCGCCTGCAGTACACCACAAGTGGCGTCGAGCTCACTGTGCCCTTCACGCTCAAGGTGATCGCGGGGGCGGATGCGATGGCGCGTGCCAAAGAGGTGGCGGATGAGGTCCTTCGCTCCGCCTGGCAGCTTGCCGACACGGTGCTGAACAGCTTTAACCCCAACAGCGAGGTCTCATTTGTGGGGAAACTGCCGGTAGGGAAGAAGCACATGATGTCTGCCCCGCTCAAACGCGTGATGGCCTGCTGTCAACGCGTCTTTAACTCCTCCCGTGGCAGCTTTGATCCCGCCACGGCGCCCCTCATAGATGCATTGCGGGCGGCAGCGGCGGGGCGTCCTACGGTGTCGGAGGAGCAGCTGCAGAAGCTCATGACGGTTTGCACCATGCCCAACAGCTTCCAGATTGACATCGCCGCGGGCACAATATCCCGCAAGCACGAGCACGCTCGCCTTGACCTGGGTGGGGTGAGCAAGGGATACATCGTTGACTACGTCGTGGAAAAGCTCAACGCGGCCGGAATTTCGGATGCGTACTTTGACTGGGGCGGCGACTGTCGTGCGAGTGGCACCAACATACAAAACACGCCTTGGGTGGTCGGTATTGTGCGGCCACCGTCCCTGGAGCAGCTGCGAAACCCTCCGGAGGAGCGTTCCTACATCCGCGTCGTTTCCCTTGACAACGACGCGATGTGTACGAGTGGAGACTACGAAAACCTAACAGAGGGGGCCCATAACAAGCTCTACACTTCCATTTTTGACTGGAAAAAGAAAGGCTTGATTACTCCTTCAGCAAACGAGCTGGCGCAGGTCTCCATCAAGTGCTACAGTGCAATGTACGCCGATGCGCTTGCCACGGCGAGCCTCATCAAGCGCGACATCGTCAAGATGCGGTACATGCTGGAGGAATGGCGCTACGTTCGTGACACCGTTAAGGATTACACAACCTACACACGTGAGAACGAACGTGTCGCTCGTCTGTATGAAATCGCAAAACAGAGCGCTGAGACTCGCAAGAAGCGTATCGCCGGCTCGCTTCCCTCCCGTGTTGTCATTGTGGGTGGCGGCCTCGCCGGGTTGTCGGCCACCATTGAGGCCGCCGCCTGCGGCGGCCAAGTCATCCTGCTGGAGAAGGAGTCGAAGCTTGGCGGCAACAGCGCCAAGGCGACGTCCGGCATCAATGGCTGGGGCACGCGTGCGCAGGCGCTGCAGGATGTCCATGACGGCGGGAAGTACTTTGAACGTGACACACACAAATCCGCCCTCGGCGGCACCACCGATCCGGGCCTGGTGCGCACCCTCTCCGTCAAGAGCGGGGATGCCATTAGCTGGCTCTCCTCGCTGGGGATCCCCCTGACGGTGCTGTCGCAGCTCGGTGGGCACAGCCGCAAGCGCACGCACCGCGCCCCTGACAAGGCGGATGGGACACCCGTGCCCATCGGCTTCACCATCATGCGCACGCTTGAGCACCACATTCGCACGAAACTCGCGGATCACGTGACGATCATGGAAAAT
>NW_021706271.1:7337-9720 GCF_003719475.1 Trypanosoma rangeli
ACCACTGTATACACGCATGTATGTAATGAAATCCAGCACGTCCACTTGGAAACGCGAGGCGAGCGGCGTTGAGGGAGAAGGGAGAAGAAGGACATAATTACCGCTGGAGCGTCACCGCCGTCGGTGTGTATGTGTAAGAGAGAGAAAGAATAAGAGAGAGTCTCTCGCTTCTGTCACCAGCTGTCTGGCGTCGCATTTCCACTTTTTCCCTCACTTTTGTTGGGAGCACGGCGTCCACGGGACGCATCTGAGCCGTAGCGATACGCAGCTCACTTGAATAGATAACTGTAGTAGTAGAAAACGCCTCTCCTCCGAAACTGTGGGGGAGATTGTTTGAACCGCAGAACCATTCGCCTTAAAGCCTATTTTCTCCTCGCCGCCATCCTGCTGGCGTCCGTGTCTTTCAAGTTTATGACCGAAGAAACGAACGAGAATCACCCTCGCGACGTGTTCCACGACATGGTGGAAATGCCGCAGCAGCCCATCGTCGTCGTCGTGGGTGGCGGCCTCGCCGGGTTGTCGGCCACCATTGAGGCCGCCGCCTGCGGCGGCCAAGTCATCCTGCTGGAGAAGGAGTCGAAGCTTGGCGGCAACAGCGCCAAGGCGACGTCCGGCATCAATGGCTGGGGCACGCGTGCGCAGGCGCTGCAGGATGTCCATGACGGCGGGAAGTACTTTGAACGTGACACACACAAATCCGCCCTCGGCGGCACCACCGACCCGGGCCTGGTGCGCACCCTCTCCGTCAAGAGCGGGGATGCCATTAGCTGGCTCTCCTCGCTGGGGATCCCCCTGACGGTGCTGTCGCAGCTCGGTGGGCACAGCCGCAAGCGCACGCACCGCGCCCCTGACAAGGCGGATGGGACACCCGTGCCCATCGGCTTCACCATCATGCGCACGCTTGAGCACCACATTCGCACGAAACTCGCGGATCACGTGACGATCATGGAAAATACCACCGTCACCGCGCTTCTGAACAGATCCAAGATTCGCCCTGATGGTGTCAAGCAGACCAAAGTCTACGGCGTAGAAATTGTGCAGAGTGACGGCGAAAAATCAAGGATCCTGGCGGATGCCGTCATTCTTGCCACCGGTGGATTTTCAAACGACAAGACCCCAAATTCCCTCCTCCGCGAGTTTGCGCCGCAGCTGTCTGGCTTCCCCACGACCAATGGACCGTGGGCCACTGGTGACGGCGTCAAGCTGGCACGACGCCTTGGCGCCACGCTTGTCGACATGGACAAGGTGCAGCTTCACCCGACGGGCCTCATCGATCCAAAAGACCCTGCCAATACGACGAAGTACCTGGGCCCAGAGGCGCTGCGTGGGTCGGGCGGCGTCCTGCTAAATAAGAGAGGTGAGCGGTTTATTAACGAGCTTGAACTTCGCTCCGTGGTCTCCAAGGCGATCATTGACCAGGGCGACGAATACCCAGGCTCCAACGGCAGCAAGTTTGCCTTCTGCGTGCTCAATGATGCGGCGGTAAAGCTGTTTGGCGTCAATGCCCACGCTTTTTATTGGAAGCGAGTTGGTCTCTTTGAAAAAGTGGACACGCTGGAGGATCTTGCAGCACTCATCAAGTGCCCTGTGGAGAACGTGCGGCAGACACTGGAGGAATACGAGCGGCTGTCAAAGGCAAACCGTCAATGCCCAAAAACCCGCAAGAATGTCTACCCGTGTGTGGTGGGCCCACAGGGTCCCTTCTACGTCGCCTTTGTGACGCCGTCGATCCACTACACAATGGGCGGCTGCCTCATCTCACCCTCGGCAGAGATTCAGATGGAAGGATCACAGTCTTCCTTTTTTGGTCGCCGCCGTTCCGTTCTTGGCCTCTTTGGAGCGGGTGAGGTGACAGGCGGGGTGCACGGCAAGAATCGTCTTGGTGGTAACTCGCTGCTGGAATGTGTCGTCTTTGGACGTATTGCGGGCGATCGCGCGGCGCACGTTGTGGAAAAAGATCCTATTTGTTTGCGACGAGACAAGTGGTCTCAGCTGAGGTTGCGGAATGTCGAGGAAGACGAGAGTGGTTTTTTGTGGTTTTACTTTGACCTTCCAAGCAGTCTTCAAGTATCGGGACTAGCTCCCCTACAGGCAGTGGCGTTGCGGGCTCATGGTAGTACCAAACGCGTGGAGGCGTATACCCCATTTACGTTGCCTGACGATGCGGGTGTGGTGGGTGTGGTGTTGAACCCGTGGCTCATCGAGAACAGCTCCTCATGGTTGGCTACATTGCGGCAGGGCGATGCTGTAGAGGCGACGGCTGCAGAACCCGTGGAGAGTCATGTAACGACTCTTCTGAAGGCAACAAATAAAGTTGTCATTGCCACATCTCGCGGAATTGCTCCCATGCTTCAAATCCTTCGCACTGCCACGGAACGACACG
>NW_021706270.1:0-1839 GCF_003719475.1 Trypanosoma rangeli
GCCCTCGGGCCGGGGCATCGGGCCCGCACCGCACACCGAAAAAAAACAAAAAAAATATACGACGCCGCCCGCCGTCACTGCCATTCCAATCGGAACACAATTTACTCAAAACACGCATAATTTAAAAAACAATTAATACATCATGTCGTTTTACGAGGGCCGGGACCGTTGGGACCTCGCGAAGCGGCAGCCCGCAGGACCCGCTACCGCCGCACACCTCCGCGTGCGGGGCGGCGAAGCTGCACTCGCCACCGCCCAACGCGGCCTCGCAGGAAACGCATCAGTTAATGCGCGCAGGAAACAGCATATACAAACAAATCGTCCACTCATCTCTTTAGCCTCCTCTGGGAGCATCCCCCCCACCCCCCAACGGGCATCCCAACAGACAAACAAATATATCGCGACGGAGCAGCGCAAAATGGGTCCGCCCTCAAATTAATTTATTTAAAAGGCGGGAGGCACGAGGGCCGGCCCACACACGCAGCAGCAGCACGCCGCACCGCTGTCCGCAGCTACACGTGCCTAGAAACGTGGATGGTGGCATCCGAGTCCTCCACACCAGAGCACTCCTCCTTCAGCGAAAAAGACGTTTGCCACAAACTGCTGTGTGACGGACGTCCCACGAGACGGCCCCCCCTCTCAACGGCGGCGTTGAATAAGTGCGGCACATCGCTACTCTGAAAGACAGACATAAGCTGCTGGCTTTCTTTACGCGGCTCGCCCCCAGATGAAAGTTTGCATGCACTTTTCTCCATCACGCGACCCATCTTGGACGCCAGCCGCCCCATCGCCACGCGGCACGCCTCCTCCTCACGCGCCGCCCCGACGCCGCGCGGCACGCTGACCCTCCAACGCTCGCACAGAGGACGCAGCACCTTCAGCCGCAGCGGGGCCGCAAAAGTGCCAAACAGAACAGCCAACACGGACACTATCGTGTGCGAGACGCCGCTCATTGCGGTGGACGCAGAGGCCTCGTCACTGCTTCCCCATTCCTCGCCACCGTCGTCAAGCTCCGCCGCCTCTCGGTCCAGCCGCAGCGCCGCAAAGGTGCGCCCGGGCACGGCGTCCACCTGGTACATCTCCACGGGCCGCGGCACCCCGCGCAGCGCCACCGCGCCCAGCGCCGTCACCTCAACCTCCTCCCGCTCTGCCGTGCTCAGCGCCATGTACGCCGCACGCGTCAGCAGCACCTGCCCGCCGTTCCCCACGCTCTCCGTGCGCGCCGCCATGTTCGCCGTGTCGCCGTAGTAGTCGTACCCCTTCGTCACCTCGTCGCGCCGGATGTCGCACAGCCCGGTGTGCACCCCCGCACGCACCCGCAGACCGCCCCAGTACTGCCGGTACACAGCGGCGTCCAGGCGCGCTGTCGGCGGCACGTACCCCTTCGTGTCCTCCTCCTCCGCCCGGCCCTCCTCGAACTTTCGGTACGCGGCGTCGAGCGCACTCGTCCCCCACTCGTGCCGAAGGAACACCTGCTGCAGCTCACGCACAAGCTGCACGGCGGCGAACACACTCTTGCACGCTATCATGAACGAGTCACCAACCGTCTTCACCTCGTAGCTGCTGTACTTCGCGATCAGCGCGCGGATCAGCCGGTGGTGTGTCGCCACGGCGTCGGGCATCACCTCGGAACACGCGGACCACAGCGCCGTGCTGCTCTCGATGTCGGTGAACACGAGCGTCACGGGGTCCGTCGGCTCCTTCGGCGCATTCGCGTTGTCACGCGAGTCGCGGCAGAAGTGCACCACCACAGCCACCACAGCCACCACAGCCACAAGCAGCACAACAGCAGCAGCGATGACGATGCCAATCAGCTCCTGTAATTTCAGCCCATGCGCA
>NW_021706270.1:1864-5795 GCF_003719475.1 Trypanosoma rangeli
TCCTCCTCCGCCCGGCCCTCCTCGAACTTTCGGTACGCGGCGTCGAGCGCACTCGTCCCCCACTCGTGCCGAAGGAACACCTGCTGCAGCTCACGCACAAGCTGCACGGCGGCGAACACACTCTTGCACGCTATCATGAACGAGTCACCAACCGTCTTCACCTCGTAGCTGCTGTACTTCGCGATCAGCGCGCGGATCAGCCGGTGGTGTGTCGCCACGGCGTCGGGCATCACCTCGGAACACGCGGACCACAGCGCCGTGCTGCTCTCGATGTCGGTGAACACGAGCGTCACGGGGTCCGTCGGCTCCTTCGGCGCATTCGCGTTGTCACGCGAGTCGCGGCAGAAGTGCACCACCACAGCCACCACAGCCACCACAGCCACAAGCAGCACAACAGCAGCAGCGATGACGATGCCAATCAGCTCCTGTAATTTCAGCCCATGCGCAGCGGGCTCCGCGTACCGTATCAACGGGGTCACGGCGGGGAACAGCACGGGCACGGCGGGGTCCAGCGCACGGGCAAGCGACCACACAGAAATCCGCGTCGCCCCGTAGTTCTTACCGCACCCAGCACCGCCAGCTGCGTCACACGCCGTGCCGTTAGCGAAGGATCCGTACAGCATGTCATTCACGGTGACAGCGATGTTCATGTAGAAGAAGTCAGCCACCAGCTCAGCAGTCACCTTGTCCATGCGCGAGAGAACAGTCTGCAGCAGCCGCACGGTAGCGAAACCCGTCAGCGACAGCGGCGTCCGTTGCGTGGCGTTAGTCATGGCCTTGACAAACTTCTGGGCGGTCTCCGACGTCGAGTTCGCGTCGTTCCAGTGCGGCAGGCTCGTCGCGAACACAACACGGTCGGCACCCGCACCGCCATCGAACGCAGCGACGAAGGCGGCGTGCAGAAGCGCAAACTCGGAGAACGCAACGAACACACGCACACCGTCGTGTGACGCCACGTGCTTCGCGATCGCAGCGACGTCGCCAGTCGCAAGCCCCGCCACGAACACGTCGCCCTCCGCCGGCAGGTGACCCACCAACGCGTCTCCGCCGGCCAGCAGCGTCGTGGACTGCAGCGACCCGCCAAACGTCACCAGCGACCGCCGCAGCACCTCCGCCACAGCAGCCGCCTCCTCGCCGCGGATCACCGCGTGCGCCGAACGGACACTCGTGTTCCTGAGGTACTCCGCAAGCACGAAGAACTGCTGCTCCAGCGTCGGCGACAGGTGGATCACGTGCCCGCGGAACCTGTTCAGCCGCGGCTCAAGCTGCAGCGGGTCGATGAAGACCACAGTCTCCACGCCCAGCACCGCCTCCGTCACAACACCCGCAACTCCATGAACACGCCGTAACTGCATCTCCGACAGCAGGACGTTACGGGCATTGCCAAGGGTGGAGGTGACAGGAGAAAGGTTGACCATACTGTTTTTCCAAGTTTTTTTTCGGTTCGTATGCACCAACAAATAGCCGGCCTCCAACTCGACAAGTGCAGTTCGTGCAACAGTGCTATCAGTCATTACAAACCCCACCCCAATAAGCGGCGGCGACAAATGTTCATCTTGATGTTGACAATCTGACAACTGAAACGTCATAAGCCCCTTCCTAACTGCTTCTGCTCGGTAGTCCTCCACAAAATGCTTCATGTGCACCGTGTGGCCCCCCTCGTTGCAGTTGCAGGTGGCCCCTTGTGATGCCGCCGCACCTTTGCACCCCCCACCGTAGTCGCCGAGCACAAGATCGTCGATTAAATACCGGCGTTGGTTGAAGATAGACGCCATAAACGCCTTGCGATCCCTCACCCCCTTACAATTACGCAGCGCCTGTGCGAGCACCTCGCCGGCAATCCACCCATCGACCATCAGCTCGCCGTCATCGTCATTGTTCAGAAAATGCTCCGTGTCGTTGTAGTCTTTCTGCCCACTGTTCGCCAGGTAGTCCTTCATCACACCCTGGAAGCGCCGAATGGCTTCATACTGCACGTCCTTCGCCAGCGGGTTCGTCCCCGTCGTGATCACCTGCCCGGGCACAAACTTCGCACCACCACCAGCCACGGCAGCACGCCAATTCTTCAAAACGGCTGGCTGCAAAACAACGGGGGCCAGCAGGTACGCACCAGCGGTACGATCGTCCGTCAGCATATTCCTGATGAACTTCATGGTGTCTTCTACCAGTGAGCCAAACACAATCACAGCCTGCGGCCGAGTCGCAGCAAACCGCTCCCACGCAGCATCAAACTCTTTCGGGTCGGCCTCACCAGTCAAAGAGCTATTCAGAGTGAACACGGCGCTCAGCTTGTAGCCCATCTCCGACATCACACGCCGTGCCTGCTCATACTCATTGTCGCCAAAGAAGACCCCCTGCAGGTACATGAAGCCCAGCCGAAGTACCCGCAGCCGAGCTACGGCGTAGCGGAGAAGTGCCAGCAGCTCCGCCGCAGGATCAACACGCACAAAGTACGTGTTGGGGTTCCACCCACGCACCGCACTCGACCCAGTGAACGGAGCAAAAGAGACAAGGTCAAAGCGAGACAATACCGGCAGCACAGTCCTCAAGTACGTATCGCCGAACTGAGTCAGAAGAGCAAGAATATCTTTTTCCTTCTGCATCACTTCCTCCAGGACGGTGACGTATTCGGTCTCCTTCACCTCCCTTTTGACAAGTTCAACAAGAACATCGCCCGCAGCAGTAGAGTTGTGTGCCCCCAGCGAGGCATACACGCCGGAGTAAAAAGCGGTGGACATGGAGTTGTGTCCGGAAGGATCAATTAGCTTCATCAGCAACACCTTCACTTGGGTCTTGGAAACTGCGGATTTGGAAGCTGCAGTGTGTGGGGCAAACAGCAGCAGCACAAGAAGAAAGATAACGGCAAGGCACAGCGGCGCAGCAGAGGGCTGCAAGCCCAACTGCGCGCAGCCGCCACGCCGCCCCCAACGCACCGCCATACCCGCTGCCTTGCGACTCTCCTGCTGCGTGGTCTGTGAATTCCTACGGCAAGAGAAAAAAGAAGGAAGAAGAAAGGAGGACACGGTGCACAAAAAGCAGAGAAGGGAAGGAGTGAGCGCCGGTGAGAGCATATGGTCACACGTGCGGCCGTCAATGCACTCGGCGAACACGAAAGCAACGGATGCGACAGAGACAAAACTCGTAGGGAAATGAACCTCCGCGAAGCAAAGAGACTACAACACCCGTTCTCTCTCAGCAGCAGACGCAAAGCAGAACACGCGCTGCCACATGCCACACGTGCCCCTTCACGGCCCTTCCCCAATGTGAGCCAGCGCTTGCGAAGCATAACGCAGACGACTGCAAGCCTTCACGCGCCCGCGTTCTCCTACCCTCCACCCCACACGACCCATGATCCACGATCCTGCCCTCCATTGGCCTCCCGCATCCCACCCGGGAAGTGACGGATTGCCGCGTACTGTGTGTCCTTCGCCAGCGGGTTTCTCCCCTTCGCAGCCAACTTCCAGAAAAACTTCAGCATGCCCCCTTTTCCTTGATGCTTGCAAATTGATTCGCTGGCCGGTGCGCCAGCCAACATCGTCAAAAAGGCCCGTCGCCGCCACGTGGAGCTGCGAAAAAGGGCCCCTGCCCACAGCGGGCGAGGCGGCAGCGGTGGAGCGTGAGGCATATGCTTCCGCCACGCAGGGCAAACGCCGCAGCGCGTCATACCCCCCCCCCCAAAAAAAAAAAAAACGCTCGCAGATCTGACCCAATGAGTGGGTTCCGGCCCGCCACGTCGCGCCCTGTGGGCTGGCTGCCCGTCGCGGGCCATGCGGTGGCAACTGGGCCCACGCCTGGCGCCACGCTCGAAACCGCATGCTGAACATCAGAGATCGACAAGTGGTGCCCCCGTTAGACGCCGCCGCGGGGCGGGGCGCGCCTTTTCTCTGCGGACGTGCCCTTTGCCCCCCACCGAAACCGCGGCAACGGGCCC
>NW_021706270.1:5820-8601 GCF_003719475.1 Trypanosoma rangeli
CCGGGTTTCTCCCCTTCGCAGCCAACTTCCAGAAAAACTTCAGCATGCCCCCTTTTCCTTGATGCTTGCAAATTGATTCGCTGGCCGGTGCGCCAGCCAACATCGTCAAAAAGGCCCGTCGCCGCCACGTGGAGCTGCGAAAAAGGGCCCCTGCCCACAGCGGGCGGGGCGGCAGCGGTGGAGCGTGAGGCATATGCTTCCGCCACGCAGGGCAAACGCCGCAGCGCGTCATACCCCTCCACCCCCAAAAAAAAAAAAAACGCTCGCAGATCTGACCCAATGAGTGGGTTCCGGCCCGCCACGTCGCGCCCTGTGGGCTGGCTGCCCGTCGCGGGCCATGCGGTGGCAACTGGGCCCACGCCTGGCGCCACGCTCGAAACCGCATGCTGAACATCAGAGATCGACAAGTGGTGCCCCCGTTAGACGCCGCCGCGGGGCGGGGCGCGCCTTTTCTCTGCGGACGTGCCCTTTGCCCCCCACCGAAACCGCGGCAACGGGGCCCCAATGAGTCGGCGCGCGCCAACCGCCTCCCACTCAACGCGAGCTCTTCCCTGCCGCCAGCCACTCCTTCCGCAGAGGGGAGATCCACCTTTTGGGGGCAGGGAGTTGCCTCAGAAAGCTTCACCCAAACCCTTTTGCGCCCAAAGTTTGGCTCCACAAGAGCGCTCCATCACTGCGTTTGGGCGCCGTGTCTCTCCTGCTGCCTCTTGCGCTCTTGCCGCAAAGGGGGTGGCGGGCCCCCCAAACCGCCGGCCAGCGCATCGCAACGGGAGCGCCCCGCCCTTCGCATCGGGCCATGCATTTCTTCCCTGGCCCACGGCGTGCTCGTGCACGGGCGGAGGCCCCTTCCTCGCCGAAACCCCGCAGCCGCAGCGCCCAGCTTGCAACGGCGAGTCTCCTCCCTGATCCTCGTTCTCGCGGGGCCCAGTCCGGAAAGGCGGGCGGACGACGCCCAACAAAAGGCCGCCGGAAAACGACTTTGGTTGGGAAGGTGCAGAAGCCGGCCGGTGTGCGGTCTCCGTCCCGGGCTCGCCGAAGGGCGCCTCGCAGTCGCCCGCATCCGCGCGAAGGCCCCGCTCAAAACAGGGCCAATGCGGCTTCTTCCTCTCGTGCGAGGCGGGTGGAAGCCATGCGCACGGCCGCCCATTCGTCCGTTGTGGTGGGGCGGTGCGCAGCTGACTGGGCCGCCGTGACCACGCGACCGCGCCGGCACTCCGAGGACCCGCGGGCTCTGCAAAGCCGTGGCCTCAATAGCCGCAGCCGCGCTCCTCCTCGCCGCCGCAGGAGGGGCAACACGGCCCAGCGTCGGCAAAGCGCCAGAGCGGGCACTGCGAGAGGACCTTTGCGCAGGGCGGTGAAGAGGCAGAGGGCGCCTGCGACAATTCAGACCCCGCGCGGTGTGGAATGCGTTGGCGGGGTAGCGCCGCATGGCTCCTTGAGGCTGAGGTGTGCCGAGGTGTGCTTGCCGCTCCGCAGCCCCGCACCGGCAGGAACACGCCCCATGGGAATGCCGCAACTATTGCACACGCCTCAAGTTGCACAGAGGCAAGTGTGGAGCAAGACGCCGGGGAGGCGCCCCAATGCCCTCCGTGGCCAGCGCCCAAAGGCAGGGCAGAACCCGCGCAGGGCGCCTCACGCCCGCCCACATGCGCACAGCGAAACCGCGGCACACCGAATTGAGCGGCGCCTCGCCACCAGATGCAGGCGGACAGCACGGGCACTGCTCGTGCCACGGCAGTTTCGCCGCGTGGTAGCCAAAAAAGTGGGAAAAAGCGCCATAGAAATTGCGGCGCCCACAGAAGAGCTGCTCAGCGACGACGAGCCCCCGCTGCAAACCCCTCGCGCGAAGGCCTACGAAGAGGGCGCCGCGGCCGCAGCGCACCCCGGCGTCCCTGGCATTTGCGGAGCACCGCCAACCCGCGCACGCCGCCGCCAAAAATCAACGGCCACCATCGGCTGACGCAACGGCGTTGGCGCGCCCAAAAACTAAAACAAAAAGCCGTGCATCCAGGCACAACTCCGCGGCGGAAACCGGATGGGCGCGGCGCCGACTGCTGCTCCAACCGCCAATGACCACCTGCACCAAGATGCACCCCAACACCTTCGCCGACACCCACCAACCGCTGCAAAAAAAAAAAAAGAACGAAGCAAAAGGCAAAAAAGCAGCGTGGACCACCGCACACGAAAAAGCGGCGCCGTAAGCACAAAAAAAGAAGCGTCCGCCACACAACTCAGCGCACACACCGCAACAAAGCTCAACACAACAAAACAAAATAAAACATTCTCGTGAAGCCCTGAGCTCTCACCCCGCACGTGAACAAAAAACGGGAGAAAACAAACGCCTCGGCCCATTGAACAAACCCTCCCAATTAAAAAAAATAGTGAGTTCAGAACGCACAAGAAAAAATAATAATACATCATGTCGTTTTACGAGGGCCGGGACCGTTGGGACCTCGCGAAGTGGCAGCCCGCAGGACCCGCTACCGCCGCACACCTCCGCGTGCGGGGCGGCGAAGCTGCACTCGCCACCGCCCAACGCGGCCTCGCAGGAAACGCATCAGTTAATGCGCGCAGGAAACAGCATATACAAACAAATCGTCCACTCATCTCTTTAGCCTCCTCTGGGAGCATCCCCCCCACCCCCCAACGGGCATCCCAACAGACAAACAAATATATCGCGAAGGAGCAGCGCAAAACGGGTCCGCCCTCAAATTAATTTATTTAAAAGGCGGGAGGCACGAGGGCCGGCCCACACACGCAGCAGCAGCACGCCGCACCGCT
>NW_021706270.1:8626-9757 GCF_003719475.1 Trypanosoma rangeli
CCACTCATCTCTTTAGCCTCCTCTGGGAGCACCCCCCCACCCCCCAACGGGCATCCCAACAGACAAACAAATATATCGCGAAGGAGCAGCGCAAAATGGGTCCGCCCTCAAATTAATTTATTTAAAAGGCGGGAGGCACGAGGGCCGGCCCACACACGCAGCAGCAGCACGCCGCACCGCTGCCCGCGTGCAGGGCCCGTAGAAAAACAACCAAAAGCAAAAAATAAAACCAACGCAAAAACAAACAAACACTCGAGAGAAAAATACGCCCTCGGGCCGGGGCATCGGGCCCGCACCGCACGCCGGAAAAAAACAAAAAATACACGACGCCGCCCGCCGTCACTGCCATTCCAATCGGAACACAATTTACTCAAAACACGCATAATTTAAAAAACAATTAATACATCATGTCGTTTTACGAGGGCCGGGACCGTTGGGACCTCGCGAAGTGGCAGCCCGCAGGACCCGCTACCGCCGCACACCTCCGCGTGCGGGGCGGCGAAGCTGCACTCGCCACCGCCCAACGCGGCCTCGCAGGAAACGCATCAGTTAATGCGCGCAGGAAACAGCATATACAAACAAATCGTCCACTCATCTCTTTAGCCTCCTCTGGGAGCATCCCCCCCACCCCCCAACGGGCATCCCAACAGACAAACAAATATATCGCGAAGGAGCAGCGCAAAATGGGTCCGCCCTCAAATTAATTTATTTAAAAGGCGGGAGGCACGAGGGCCGGCCCACACACGCAGCAGCAGCACGCCGCACCGCTGCCCGCGTGCAGGGCCCGTAGAAAAACAACCAAAAGCAAAAAATAAAACCAACGCAAAAACAAACAAACACTCGAGAGAAAAATACGCCCTCGGGCCGGGGCATCGGGCCCGCACCGCACGCCGGAAAAAAACAAAAAATACACGACGCCGCCCGCCGTCACTGCCATTCCAATCGGAACACAATTTACTCAAAACACGCATAATTTAAAAAAACAATTAATACATCATGTCGTTTTACGAGGGCCGGGACCGTTGGGACCTCGCGAAGTGGCAGCCCGCAGGACCCGCTACCGCCGCACACCTCCGCGTGCGGGGCGGCGAAGCTGCACTCGCCACCGCCCAACGCGGCCTCGCAGGAAAC
>NW_021706272.1:0-1168 GCF_003719475.1 Trypanosoma rangeli
GGGCTGCCGTCACCTGTCAGAGAGCTTGGCGCAGGCGCATGTCGGTGTACTGGACATAACACGCACGACGACAATCGTCCTGCTGGGCTGCTGAGAGATGCCCCTGCCTCCGCACCCACCCACCCACCCACCTCACCCCATCCCGCATTCCTCCCCTTCCCGCAGCTTACTTGCCGCATATGTAAATAGACGCATACATACACATCCATGAGCGAAGGAAGAGGGTTTACACCAAAAAAGTTGTCTGCCAAACACCTGAAAGAGGAGGAAGTGGCAAAAAACGCTTCTGACGGGGCGAATTCCGGACGCTTGTGACGCCCATTGCCCCGCCCACAAATTTCGGGGGCCACTTTCTCTTTGCTCCGTCGCATTACCATAAATGATTACACCTTATTTTTCTTAGCCCTCACTCACTCACTTTCTCTCTCACACACGAGTACACAAATGCATACATACAAAGTTGGCAAATGGATTTGGACAACACTTTTTCGTCTTTTACGTTTTTTTTTCTTTGTGCCTCCGTCCAGCCGCAGCTTCATTCCGGCTGCGCGACAAGGCGTATGCATGCAGGGGAGGAAAGGCGAGGGCGTGCACGCACCCTGAGCCCTGGCTGCAATCGTGTGGTGGGGACTGCCGACAGTTTGAACTGCCTGCTCGCACATTATATATTCATATATATATATATATATATATATATATATTCACCACCACCTTTTATGTTCGCTCAGCTTTGGCCGAGGGGCGCCCACACAAACTCGTCATCATCCGTCAAAATTAATACAACAAGATCAAGAAGAGAATAAATATAAACAATTAACAAATATATATATATATATATAAAAACAAAAACCGTCCACTTCCGTCCATACTATCTGCACTATGAATGCAGGCATTTAAACTCAAACGTGTCCCTACGGATGTCAATTTTTCTTTCCTTTCTATGTTGCCAGTGTTTCTTTTCATTTTCCTTCCCCCCTCGTTTTTCTAAGGGCGGGGGTATTTAGCGGCTACATATCTTTCTTATTGGCTGCACTTATATTTCCTTGCCGTCCAGCTCCACACGCACACTTGCACCGCCCCACGGCGGTCAAACAAATAACAATCGTGTATATATCCCTACTTGTATAACACAGTGATGACCCTAGCCGCCACTGCCATCGTGGTGGAA
>NW_021706272.1:1193-3888 GCF_003719475.1 Trypanosoma rangeli
GATGGGGGGGTGGGGGGGAGGGGGGTGAGTCGTCTGCCGCACGCACTTTTCTCTTTCCCACGACTCTACGCGCCTCAGCGCACAACAAAAGAACACACAACAACAACAAAAAAAACACATACAAGATAAAAAAAAAATCACGGGATGCGCGTTGTAGAAATATAGTTGGGGACGAACAAAAAAAGTTGGAGCAGACAAGGAAGCAGCGCACGAAACATGCACATCATTGATCAAAACAACAACATATAATCGCGAAGAGGAGAGAAAAAGACGAACAGGGTAAAACCCTGCGCACACATACATAGAGGAAAGAGGAGAAAAATAACTCACCCAAAGGCGCGCCCAACGACCCTCATCCATCCACACCCGCACGCATGCGGCAAAAGAGGGAAAAGTAAGAAGAAGGGGGGAGGGGGAAAAAATAAAAATAAAAATAGGGCGTGCGCCGCATAGGCTAATGGCAACCACAACAAATCAGCGCAAAAAAAAAAAGAACAACAACAACAACCGTACAAAAAATATTTATATATATTTATATATAAATAAATAAATGAAGATGCCGTCCGGCATCAAATGCGTCTCGTTTTACCTCCTTCCTTTTTTTTTCCTCCTCCGAATTCATTTCACCTGCTTCCTCTCGTTCTCTCTCTATCTCTCTGTCTGTGTCTTGTGTAGGGCTGCCCCCTCCACTCCCGGCGGAGAGGGTACTTCAATTCATGACTGGTGTGCATACGTACTCCCGCAGCGTTGATAGCCGCGTCAGTAAAAATAACAATGACAGGCACACGCACATCCAAATGCGCCCATCCACACACACACACAGAGAGAGATAGAGAGACACAGACACAGACAGAGTGCTGCAATAATAATCAATAAAAAAAAAAAAACTCGCCGCAGCACAGAGCTGCGTAGGTGCAACACAACAACAATAATAGTCAGGAAGAGCATACCTTACCTCTCCCCCAGTAAAGCCCAAGTGTGAGAAGAGGAAAGCATTCGCAAATGACAAAAAAAAAAAAAGTGGCAGCAAAAGACACCATCAGACTAACGTAAAAACGCACACACACAACGACAAAAAAGGGGGAACAAATCCCACAGAAACAGAAGAAAGAGTATTGGTTAGAGCGAGTCGCTTCGTTGGGGTCATTGCGGAAGACAAGAGCGGGGAGGGAAAGGTGATGGGGTGAACAGAATTCACTCATAGGGTAGCCCCCACCACCCGCAGAAGAACCCACGCGCATGCAAGATTCACTGCCTCCCGCGTAATCACAAAAATACTCGTGGGAGGCCCCGCTCCTCCGGTAGCACATAAGGATGGCCCACAGTGTGGGTGATCCGCCTCGGCTCGCCCCGCCCCACCCGGGTGTGTGGCGCCAGCCCACACACACCAAAAACACCAAGAACAACATAAAAAAAAGCGGAAGGGGGGTCGGAGCCGTAGCCAGCAAACGCGACACGAGTCGAACAAATAGAAGGAGCAAGCACGCACCAGCACGCAGAAAAAAAAAAATCAGTTGGGGGGAGGAGTGATGGAGGGGGAATTCCATCGGCACAAACGCAAAGACCAAGAACAAAACAAAACAAAACAAACGCGATCTGATGGTGCTGGTGCCGCCGGGGGGTGTTTTAGAAACCGCCATCGCAAAACGACCATAAAAAAAAAAAAAAACGGATGAAGATAAAAACAAAAAACAAAACAAAACAAAAACGACAACGGCGGTGGCAATGTTGGAAAAAAAGCAAACCAAAAACCAAAGTGGAAACGTAACTGAAGGTATAACAAAAACAGAGAGAGCAGAAAATCAGATATGAAAATAAAACGGGGAAGGTGGGGATGAGGGGTGGGAGAACTAACGGAGTGGCGGCAACAAAATTCAAGCGAATACCAACAAACACGGAAACACACACACATACACACACACACACTAGAAATATTCTACTAATGAACCTACGGCCCATCAGCGTCGCCATTCAAACTTTTTAAAAAAATTAACTTTTTCTTTCCTCTTCCTTATTTTGCCTTTTTTTCTTTGCTTTTTTCTTCTTCTTCTTGTCTGCTCCACCGCACATTTTATCATTATTTCACTTTACCCTCCATCACACGTGCACGCACAACTTTAAAATATATATTTGCCGTTGTTGTTGCTGCTGGAGCTGCAGGTGGGTACACCACTCACCCACCGCCCCACTGCACGCGGAAGTAGCAGGGCGGAGGTGTGGTGGGAAGGACATTGCCACCCCACTGCACCTCCCCCCCCCCCCCCAAGCAGGGGAGCAACGAGCCGGCAACGAATAGGCCCAGTGGAAAGGCCCCCCTCCTTTCCTGTTGGGTAAGCGCCAGGACGGCAAGTAAGTTACGTACATAAAACCAAGAAAACTTCGTACCCCGTAGAGAAAAGTACTCGCTTCACACACGCCTCCCACTCAGCGTTCCAATTAACCCAGTGACCTCGCATACCAGCGTTATTACTATTCGCTCATTAGCCGTCTATTTTTTTTTATTTTATTTATTTACGTTCTCACCACTTCCTCCCACTACTCTCCTCCCCTGCGTACTTCTGTGTGTGTGTGTGTGTGTGGTTTGTCCTGGACGTAAGCATAAAACGATATGCTTCCACCCCTCTGTGTCCCAGCAGCGTCTCATCCCCGCCGTCTGCCTTCTTCTCCCCATCACCACGGGCATCCACACATCCAC
>NW_021706272.1:3913-9683 GCF_003719475.1 Trypanosoma rangeli
CACACACACACACACGAAAAAAAACAAAAACAAAAAAACGGAGTTGATTCTGCCCCGCGTGGCTGCTTCCAAAAACAAAAACAAAAACAAAAACATACAAATAACGCAACACGCAAGGAGGAAACACAAATAAAAAAAAAAAAACCACTGGCGCTGACGCAAAAACAAGAAAACAACAACAACAATAAAAAACAATAACAATAACAACACATCCCACCACCTCATACAAAAACGGAAACTACCGGGAGGAGTGTATCCTCACACAAACAAATATATAAACAAATAAGTAAATAAATACACTTGTGTATATGTATGTGTATATGTATGATTGACCCCCCACATCTCCCCTCGTCTCTTAAAGTCCCTGCAGTTGATTTCATGCAACCATTCATTCATGCCTTCATTTCATTTTACGTACATACACACGTGTCTATATATATATATATATATATATACTCCTCTTTCTGTAATTTCAGCCCTCTTTGCTTGCTACTCCTGGTTACTCAGCACATGGTCGTCTTAAGCTTAACGTGAATCACACCACGCCCTCTACTCCTTTTCTATATACATATACGTATATATGCAAGATCCGCTGCTTCTTCCTCCTCGGTGATAGTAGGCACTAAACAGAAACACAAACACACACACCAGCGCAAAAACGTCCACGCTCTCCTTTCTTCTTCGGCGTCTTTTTCTTTATTATTATTATTATTTTTTTTTCCTCTCGCTTCTCTGGTTGTGCGCGTGTGACACCTTTGCCCAGTCGAAGTTTTACATTTTATTCGGTGTGTTTCCTGACAGAGCGCCTGCAGTGCGAAGTGTATCATTTCCCCGCTTTCCCTGCCTCTCCCTCCACGCCCCCACCACCGATCCCCCCTCTTGGAGGAGCAGGGACGTGTTGCTTAGCCTACGGAGAGAAGACAACAGGGGAATAGAACTGCTGCGGGTACCCGCCTGACGCCATCATAGTGGTTGGCACAACAAACGGCTGCGGCACGCCGGCGGGCGCATTGGTCCAGGGCGGCATTGTGACGTACACCGGCATCCCCATCATGGAAGGCTGAAGAAAGGCGGGCGGCATCGGGAGGTAGCCTGGCTGCGCGGAGAGAGGGCCCACTGGGGGAGCCATCTGCTGCTCCACTGGCACTTGCTGGTATAAAATGGGTTGCGCCCCCGCAGCCGCGTTGTTGTTGTATCTGCTGCCACAACCAAATTCACCAGTGGGAAGAAGCGGCGGAGTGAGGTTAACCTGCGACGGAGTGATGGGCGGTGTGAGTTCTTGGCTAGAGCATGGGGAAAGTGAAATGCTCTTCGTCAAGCCCAGAGGCCCGTCTGTCATACAGGCTGTGCTGTGTACGCTGGAATTGGGCGTGCGGTGCGGCTTTGCTGAGGGCCGCACGCGACTGATGGGTGGGTGCGCCGATGATGGGTCGAGCGGGACGGGCGTCGCAGCGGCGTCGGCGAGTCGCGCCTGAAGCGTTCGCCCGCCCAACCAATGGCCATTCAGCTGCTTGATACATTTGGCGGCTGCAGCCTCCTCAAAAAATAGCGCAAAACCATAGCCCTTCATTGGACGGCACTTGGTGTCAATGCACAGCTTAGACGCCTCCACACGGCCAAAGGTCTGACACATTTCGCGGAATTCCGCTGCACGAAATGTTTCTGGCAGGCCAGAGACGTACACATTGCGTCGTTGAAGCGTGTTATCTCCCTCCTTCGCCTGGTGAGCCGAGCTGGCTGCATTTGTGGCTCTGTCGTTCTGCGGCTGCCCCAGGGACTCCGGGTTTATAAGGTTCGTGGAGTTCAATGAATGGCTCATACCGTGCCTGGTGTTCCCGCCCAAGTGAAGTGCGTAAGGAAACAACAAAGAGTAGCTGGAAATCGTTGGATGAAAAGCTGCCCGGCGGTTCCGGTTTGTCTGCGTGTGAATGGTCACTTTCTAGATGCATGAAACGAAAAAAAATATATGAAAAAAATGGAGGAAACAATGGCAATCGGTTCACTGCAAAAACAAAGACACACAGAGAGAACGGGGAAAAAAAAGACCCTCACACTGGCCCTTTGGATGCTGCATCCTGCAGAAACCGGAACCGCACCGCGTTAACCACGTCATTCCTTGCGGTGGTGCACAGCTGAAACTTTAGATAGATGTGAATGCGCTGCGCAGCAGCAGGGAAACCCGAGAAGAAGGCCGCCCGACATAAACAGCGGCAGCTACACACAAAACAACAACAATCATAAAAGCCACACCAAACGGATATGTGGCGTGTCGGCCAATGCGGAGCCGTTGGCCCCATCGCGTGCACACACGATTTGGTAGCCGGCGCAGTTGAAGGTACACACCACCGCCGCCCAGATTGCACCACCGCAAAAGGAACAACGAAAAACACAAAATAAAGTATATCATCATCATCGGGCACCAACATCGGCACCGGGCAGAGGCAGGACTCAAAAGACGGCACCAAACAAATAATTTAAGCGACACTGCTGCGTCCATGCAAGCACAACAACAAATCCCCGCATCATGTTCTCTGCACCCAATATCGATTGCATGCATGTATGCGCGTCCTGCTTCATTAAGAGGACGGCATCAGCGTCAGCTTCCTCAGTGTGACCGTCTTTGCTGTCGCTGGCATTCCGCGCAAGTGGTGTGGAGGTACCGCCTGCCTCCGCCTGCGTTGTATCCCTCAACCGGGCGATGCCCTCCGAAAAGGAGTGATGCCGTCTCGCCCGCAGCCCACCGCCGCCGCCCGCAGCGTTCACCACCAAAAAACATGTTGGTCTCCTTCAACTGCTCTTGTTGCCGTTGTTGCTCCCGCCTCGTTGGCTGTGTGAGACCCGACGTAAAAAGGCTTCCACGCTCTCGGTGATAAAAAACGATGGGTTTCTACGCAGGCATGTACGGCCGCGCGATTTGGTGCAGGACGCGTTGATGGTTCGCCTGACCCTTCCCAATGTCATACCGCTGAAGCTCGAAAAGCACAGATCTTTCCTCGGTGCCGTTTACCTCCCATCGGGGGGTGCCGTCACTACACTGGGAAGCAAGTTCCCTTCAAATGCGCTGACGTTGCCGCAGCTGTTCTCGCCCAAGGGTTGGCCTAACGCGTTCGTATCTGCCCCTTTTTTGGCCCTCAGGGCGGGTGCTGTGACGTGCAGAAAAATGGGGTGAGTTACCAGCCGCAACAGCACCTCATAGCCGCGACAAACGGAATCCCCGTCGTCGTGAATGTTATACCGTGAAACAATGAAAAACTCGCAAACGCCTGATTCCCCACCCCACCCCCTCACCCCACCCCGCAGCACGAGCACAGGCTTCACACAATCAGAGTCAATGTTGGACAGCTTCGACGGAAACACCGCCAAGCGCATCTGGGTGACGGCATGCACGAGGACGACGCGTTTCCCGTACGTGAGCTCCGGCGCCGTGTTGATGTTGCTGAAGTTCTCGATTAGAAGAACTTTGTTGTCGCAGCTGTTGTCCTGCTCCTGTACCTTCGCCGCTAAGCTCGACGCAAGCGCCTCAATCCAAAACATGCTGGTCTCAAACCCCAGCAGCGGCAACGGCTCCTGGTCAATGTCAAATTCGGCCTTGTCACAGAGAAACAGGCCCTCCGTTTGCAGCCCCGTGACCGTGATGTATCCGTCCTTGCATGGTAAGTGGATGAGGGAGTCGCACCTAATTGTAAGACGTTTTCGATTTATCAATGACCTTGTTTCCTCTCAAGCCTCGCACGTACACGTACAGAACGGCTTGGGAGGGATTTGCTACGGCTGTTAAGCTGTCAAGGCTAATACTCCTATGATTACCACTACCAGCAAGATCCCCAAGATTGTTGTTTTATTGCTTTACTCAGCCAACGAGGTATTCTGTCTCAAGGACGCTTCAGACCACAGTCAACAAAATACCGTATACGTGTTCAGAGGTAGTGCCATCACATCTGAGCATGAGTGAAGGAAAGGGGGAAGGAAAGAAAAGAAGACAAATGACCGTCCACATACATATGCGTATACATGCAGATGCGCGGGGAGCAAAATGATGGTGAAAGAGAGGTAAAGTAGGGGACAGGGTGGGTGAGAAAACAAAGAGTCAAGCTTCAGCCATCTGCATGCTTTAACTCACACGTTCTACTCGTCATGTTTCGCTGCCGTTCACAAAAAAGAAAAAAGAGTAGGGGAACAGCCATCATAGTGGCCCCTCAACCGCCTCATACGATGGAGCTGAAGTCTGTCGTTGCACCATAAAGTCTGTCTTCGCCAAGGGCCATGCTGCCGATCAGGTTTTGCACCTTGTCAATGCCCGCTAGCCGTAACGAACTCGTGAGCAGAAGCTCCTTGCAGTGCTTGTAGTGGACCAGCTGACAGCGCGTGTGGTCCGCAAGTCGTGCAAGAAAGCGAATGGGTGCGGCATCTGTCTTTGTGAGCACAACGGTAAAGGGAACGCCCAGGCCCTCAAGGTAGTCCAGGTACGCAGTATCGGCCTGCTGCACCCCACGCGAGGAGACGCACACAAAGACACGCTTGATGGGGCGTATTTGAGCGGCGGCAGGACCACCTACATGTCCCTTTTCTTTCGTCCGCTCGTTTTTCCTCGTCGTCGTGGAGTGCCGGCTGCAAGCTTTAAGGTAGGCACGCATGACAGCGATGGCGTTCTCGGCGTCCACGGCGGGGGTCTCCATGGGGTTGTAGTACCCGTAGCCAGGACAGTCCACCAGTACCACCTTATTGGCAACATTGTAAAAGTTCACGGAACTCGTGGTGCCCTGCAGGTGACCGTATGGCGCAATCAAGGCATTCAGCACGGCGTTGATCAGAGAGGACTTGCCGCTAGAGGTCCGCCCCACAAAGGCAACCTCCGGCACACACCGCTGAGTCTCACCCAACTCCATGTTACTGCCGCTGCTGTCAGCACGCCTTCCAGCCGTGAGCAGAATAGGAAACTGCTTGGCATGTATCGCCTTGGTCGCAAGCCGAACCGTCCCACCGAACGCAAAGGTTTGCTGTGCCTTACGTGAGGCGGTAAAGACGGGGGCGGTGCCGTCGCCCTTCGTGATCCAATGCTCCCAGGAGACCCCTCTCTTCAGCCGCCTCTCGATGCGTCTTCCGTGCAGCCCCTTGTAGATCTCCTCGAGGATGCCGCGATCCAAGGGGCGCTGGCGAAGCTCCTGCCTAAAAGACACTCGTGTGGGCTGCAGCATTTCCCGCACCGCCCCCTCCACCCCAAACTCCCGCACGAGATTCTCCTGGCGTCGCAGGTGGCCCTTGGAGTCACGCCACACTTTGCTCACTGCCGCGTCCGTCGCCGTGCGAAAATGATCAAGCTGCTGCTGCCGTCGCAGCGTGTCGGCGGCCTCCGCGTCCAAAAACTGGGCCACGTCCGGGCCCAGCCGATTATTCTCGCGGTACTCGCTGCGATAGGCGGAGGCCGCAGACGACGGCGAAGGTGAGGCAAATGCTGTAGGGATGTCACCCTCACCATGCGTTGGCCACCCACCCGCCAGCTTAGGAATGATGATCTTGCCAGCGTTCCGCACCAGCCGCGAGCTGTGAAAGAGACGCGTAGAACCGGCAAAAACGTGGGGCGCAACGAGGCGCCGTGCGCCAGCAAACCTACATGCCATGAATGTGAGTGGGTACAATTGCCCACACCCTCGCTCCCAAGTATATTACGACTGTTGCTGTTGTGTCGGCCCCGTCTAACCCGCTGGTGCACGGGAAGCAAAAGAAATCAAAAGAAAATAAAGAAAAAAAAAGGTGTAGTGTGTGGGGGGTA
>NW_021706278.1:0-9541 GCF_003719475.1 Trypanosoma rangeli
GCTCAGTCGCGGGCTCCCCGGCGCCTTCCCATAGCGTTCTCCGCCACCCGCTTTTCGCGTTGCGCGGCGGCCGCCGCAAAATAAGTGTCGAATGCGTTACGGGAGTCAGGAAAGCCCGCCCCACACGGCAGCAGCTGTGCCACCACCGTCACGCACCCCACCCGCGCCCGCTGCAACGAGCTGGCATCCGCCCTGATCAACAACGCCGCCTTGTGTGGCAGCTGGGTGTCCGCCGCCTCGTTCCAGCGCAGCAGCTCCGCAGGGAGTACCCTTGCATGTCTGCCCTTGCGCCCCGACACTGGGAGGCACGCGCTCCCCATTATTTCCCAAAGCACCGCCCTCAGCCCCCGCGACACCCACGGCCAAACAAGGAAGAAAGAGAAACAATGCGAACACAAAAACAAACAGCGCAGAAGCAGCGCCGCACTGACAAGGCTGGGGCGCAGGAAAAAACAAGCAGCCAGAGGTTTAGAGAGGCCGCCCCCACCCACCCTTTTCCCCCCGCAGGGCCAGGGCCGCAAAAAAAACAAGCAAACACGAGGGAACCGGCTGAGAGGGGGCCCCCTCCCCCCAGCGACACGCATCGAGGCGGCCGCTCAAAACCCGCGCCGCAGCACCAGCGGGCAACACTCATTTCCCCCCTCCGGTTTGGCTGCGCTTGGCGCGGGCCTCGGCGCACAGGGCGCAAAGCGGATCCGGGTGATACAGGTTTCTCAGGAAGCCCTCGCCCCACTCCGCCGCCCGTCTCGCACGACGCCACCGCAGCAGCCGCCGGACAGATGCCTCGTCGCCCTCTAACCGCCGCAGGTGCTCCCCAAACCCGCGAAAGGCGTCCTCAGCGCTCTCCGCTGCAGCATCGCCCAGCTGCCCGGGAAGAAGCTCCTCCAGCTCCACAATGCTGGCCCGACCCGCCGGGACGAACTCCGCCACATTCGGGGCCCCCCAGTACAGGGGAACCGCCCCGCTCAAGAGGGCGTGGTACACCTTTTCCGTCACGTAATCCGTCTCCCTCGAGTTCTCCAGCGCCATGGCGTACTTGTACCGCTGAAAAACGCACAACTTTTGCGGGTAGCGCCCGGCGAGGCGCGCGCACTCCGCCGGCATCTTGCGATTCCGGGCGCAGGCGCCAAAACTGTGGACCGGATAATGCTTCGACAGGCGGCGAATAAAATCCGCGCGGCGCGCCTTGCAGCGCGACACGAACACTGCCACCGCAGACTGACGCTGCCGCCACCCCGCCCAGTCGAAGCTGCCGCTGGGGGCGGGAGACCTATCGTTGTCGCGAAGGAGATTCAGGAAATTGGGCAGCTGGCGGTGGGCCCATGTGAAGTAATAGCGCCGGTGCTGGTGAAAAGAGACCACGGCGTCGTACAAGCGCTGGTAGGCCTCGGCGCCCCGTTTCCTGTCCGTGTGGTTGCTCTCCCCCGTGTAGAAAAGGGTGAGGTGCGGCGGCCGCTGCCGCGAGGGACGCGCTGGAACGGGCCCGTTGTGATTGATGGCGATGTCCGCGCGAAGCAGCTCCCTCGCGTCGTGTCTCGAACGCACGTAGCAGTTAAAATCGCCGCCGCCCTCCCGCCCATCCCCCCCGCACGACTGGGCACAGCCTTGCGGAAGCACGGTTGCGTTCACCATGTACTCGCACAGGTACGTGCCCGGCCGCGTGGGCACCACGAGAACGTCGTTGCCGCCGCCAAATGGTTCCACGCGCCGCCGGCTGCCCACCGGCCCCCGCCCAGCCTCGGGCGCCGACGTGCCCACCCCACCTCCCCCCGCGCCCCACAGGCAGAGGAGGGCAAAGACGCAGCAAAGAAGGATGACGCCACGACGGCGGCACCTCCTCCAGCGCATGTGCCCTTCACCCTTCCAACCCACTTCCCGCAAATAGACGAGGGGAAAAAAAGAAACGCGCCCTGGGAACTTCCGCTTGCGGCAGCGGCGCCTTCCACATTAACCCGCCCAAAGCACACAGCCAGCCCAGGGCAGGAGCCCCTGGCAACGGCCGGCGCAAAAATAAAATAAAATAGGTGCTAGAAAAAGCATGCCGCCTCCCACTCGCACCTGCATGCGTATCCGGGTGCGCCCCCATCCTTGGGCCCCTCCAAAAGCAGGGGGCGGTGGGCGGTGGGGGGGGGGGAATATTGACGGCCCCATAATTCCGCACTTCTCCCACACACACACACACACACACACACCCCTGCACACAGAAATCTTGGAAGAAATGCAGACCCACAGGTTACGGCGATGCGCCAATCCCCCAGAGGCACCCCACAAGCTCTTTCACACAAAACAACGGCCCACGTCCTACCCACCCCTCGTAACGAAGGCTCTCGCACAAACACACACACACAAAAAAAAACACATTAGATTTCCCGGTGCATTTTCTCTCTTTTTTTTTCTACCGCGTGTATTCGCTAACTCACCACCCGGCAGATTGCCCAAGACGAGCCCCATGTTATTCGCACATCCTCGGGTGCGGGGAAAAAAGGTTGAGGTGCTGAAAGCGCCCTAACCCGCCTTCCGCGCGGGGCGGGCCGCCAATGCCAACGCTTAGCGACGGCTTTTACGACAGCAACCTCAATAAACAAAGTTATCCAGCACTCTACCAGAGCCATTTTGGGCAACACAATTTCGCTCTAAGGCCCGCCGCGAACAAATAAAAAAAAAACATCAATAGAGATGCGGAATTATAGACACAGCCTTCCCCCCCAACATCCCCCTTCCTACTTACCTCTCGCCTCTCACGAGTACGGCGCGACGGGTGGTGCCTTTAGCCCCCGAACGGCGTCAAGAATCAACGGAGACATGAACAAGATAGCCCACAGAGCAAACCCCGCACAGATGACCCAGAACGCAGTAAGCGTGGGGTAGTCATCTTTGGTGTACGGCACCTTGCAGTTCATGCCAAACAGCGAAATAACAAGATGGATGGGGAGACAAACAGCTGCCACCTGGTTCAGTATGGACATCTTGAAATCAAGTACAGCTGACCCCTGCGCCATCCGCATGGAGACACCACAGACAAAATTCAAGTTTGCTTGAATGAGCATGTCTCGGGTGTCATCGAGCCGCCCCGACACCTGCTGCACCTTATCCAGCGTCTCCTTGTACGCCTGCACCGCGCCCGGCGGATTCGCCACAAACGACGCACGCATGGCGGGCGCAATAAGCTCCTGCAATAGCTTTTCCTTCAGGTACAACCCCATGCGGAAGTTGGCGATGCGGCGGCGCAAAACCGCCACGCGGCGAAGCAGATCCACCTGGTCCCGTTCGCCGGGGGCGATGAGGAGCACCATCTCGTCAATGTTGCCCACCTCGGCAAGCAGCGAGGTGGGATCAGGGAGGAATGCCTCGCAAGCAAAGCAAACCAGCACAAAGAGAATGCCGGCACTTGTGGTGCTCGTCTGCAGTGAGGCCGGGGCGCTGGTGAGCGCAGCCTCGCCCCTGCGCTGCCCGAGACCACCCCCCACCTCGACGTGCCGCAGCAGCTCCGCAAAACCGACAAACGGGACTGCATGCATCGTCAGCAAAAAACGGTCGCTGCACGCAAAGGAGCAAAGAACTGTGTTCTCCCCTTCGAACTCCGACGCGGCGAGGCCAGGGGAGGAAGGAACGCGGCTGGGCGAACACGCGATGCCGCCAATGAGGTACTCCCCTTTCACCGACTGCAGTTCCACTGCGTCATACGTGTCAGGGCTGAGCGCCCCTTCAATCTGACTTGGTCCCATGTGCGGGAAGAGCAGCTGGAGCATACTCCGGCGCTGCTCCCCGGTGCACCCCTGCATGTCCACCCAAACGCAAAGGCCGTCGGGGGTAGACCCTCCGTCCTGCAACTGCTCCCTCACATTCTTCACCGCCCCGTCCGGGTTGCAAAAGACGGTGGTGGAGAACGGCGCCTCCGCGGACTTGTGGAATATAAGGCAGCGCTGCATCGCTTGCACAACGCCCACGGCGGCGGGCTCCGCCGGCTGCGCATCCATCGCAAGCCCGCGGACCTCAGCTGTCTTTTCACCCTCACGCATTGCTCATGCAACAGTCTGCGACTTTCTTCTTCGTAAAAAAAAAAGGAGGAGAACGTGAAACAAACAGATTGTTTGGCATTACGATCGCACATGCGTATCAGCGTACCAATTCAACCCCCAGCACTGGGGCCTCAAAAGTCAAAGGTTATAATTATCAAAACTGCGGCCGAAGAGGGGATGCTGAAGGAGGCTGTTGACCTGCCCCCCGCGCCACCCTGCGTAGCGCTCAAAGTTGTTTGCTCCCTGACCCTGCGATGGCCTCTCTGCCGGATTCTCGTCTGGCACCACACTGCCCCACGCAGCATTTCCCCGCAGCTGCCGCCAAATCTTGCAGTCGGCAGCCCCCCTCCCCCACTGAGGCCCCCGCATGTGCACTGCGCTTCTACAGCGCGTGCGTGAGTGCATGAGTGCCGCGCTGCCGACGCAAAAGGCGGCAATATGATCAGTCGAACTCTTTTCGAACGCTCGCGCTGGCAGCTCAACGGCTCGCGCCTCTGCCGACTGCCACCCCGAGGCCTTCAGCAGCCACGCGCACGGATGAGACAACAAACAAGCAAATGCCGTCCACAATATTGTCTCGTTGTCAAATTATGTGTTCGCTGCGGCAGACTGAGTGCCCGCTTTGCTTAAACTTCTCGGTCTCCGTTCCTTTCGTCGTTTGTTCCTGCTTCGCCTTGTGTTCTGTTGTTTTGTGTGTATTTGCCCCCCGTGTCTTCCCAAATTGGTTTAATGACTCTCGCACCGCCCACCCACCCCCCACCCCCCTCCCCAACCCAACCCATCCCAACCCATCCCAACCTCCTCTCCTCCCCACACACGCGTATAGTTACGGGCCAGTGAAGAATAACGGTTGGAAATGAGGGCAAGCAAACAATAAGAGAGTTCACAGAAGTAAGAAAATCAGCCACCGAGACGGTAAGCAGCGAAACCGGTTGGCGTTGGCACCGAGTTCATATTGCCAGGGAACCTGGCACAACACGGCTGCACCCCCGCAACCTCAGGCTTGCCCCGCAAACCAATAGCCTGCTACTCGCCACGGTGGTGAGAAGAGCGGCACACACGGCCAAATGCCAGGATTGAGCCGCCATGATTGACGAGGTTGAGTGAGTTGTAGATGCCGAACCCTGACAGAAACGCAAGCGAGCCGGCAATGATCATCGCCAACGCCGCGACAATCAAAAACCTCAACTTGTACTTTTTGATGAGTCTCATAAACACGAAGTTTCCTAGAGCCGCACTAAGAAGCCCGCATGCAAAAAGAACTCCTGCGTAGTCAATAAGAAGACGACCCTCAATCAACAAACTCAGCGCGGAAGAAAAGGCCAAAAACAAGGTCGCGGCACCCCCTGTGACAGATGCTTCCTCGGGAATGAGACCAACTTCGTACAGAACAAAGCCCAGCACCAAACCGCCTCCGATACCGAGCATGGCTGCCGCAATTCCGGCCACTACCGATACCAGCGGATACAGAATTGTGGTTCTGACATTCCAGTAAAAAGTTAATCTGCATCTTTCCATCTTCGCCAATCGATACCGGTACCAAAGAAACAGAACCGTATTTGCAATAATCGGTATGCAATAAGTGACAATATACACTCCACCGCCACATTTCGTACGAGACCTCCATGCAGCAAAGGCCAAATTCACAATAAAAGAAGAGACCACGCATAGAATTTCCAGCCATGGATACTGAGGTTGGTTAAGACTGGGTGTTCCTTCGGGCGTATGCAATGTGCCTGCCACTTCCTCCTCTGAAGATGGAACTGGAATCGGTTCCCTTCTCACAACCTGATCTTTCCGGTATTGTGCTATCAATTTCCGCACAGTGCGATACAAAACTGTTATAAGGAGGATAAACAACAGGATCAACCGAAGCAGGTCCGGGCACAGCTTGTTCAGCACCCCCCCAATGAGAGTACCAATGACTCCAAGTGGGATAAGGAGGGTCAGATACTGATAGTTGATCAAAGGACGCGAGCATTCAGAAGAAGGAAAACGCTTCTGAACGGCAAAAAACACATTCAGAATGCTCTGTCCGCATATTGTGGCTTGAGACAGTCCCACCGCAATGTCCATCGGCACCTCCATCAGCAAACAAAACATGGGCACAAGAATGCCGCCACCCCCAACACCGGCCAAGACAGCAATGGAACAAACGGCAAATGCACATAGTAGCGCCACACCCGAAAGAGCAGAAAAACCTCTGGCAAGGTCCTTAGCAACGCACTTCCCTGCCCTACATTCCATGGCCCTAGGGTAGCATTCGTCCGAGGTGTTACAAGGGACGCAGACGCCGCGGTTAGTATCACATGCGAATGCTCCGCACTGCAAACGTTGGTTCACACGGGAACACTCCTCACACAAAGCACCACTCGCCGCCCAAAGGGCAAGCATAAAAACACACAGAAGCTTCATCATCCCCCGCATCTGCGGACTGAAGCCCATGAACACGGAGCAACAATAGCCAACCAAAAAAGAAAAAGATAGACGGAGAACGCCCAGCGGAAATTATGTACCAAAAAGTAAAAGAAAGAAGGAAACAATAACAGATAATGTTTAGCTTCATGCGACAGTAATTAGAAATGAAAAAGCAGAGGCCAGCGTCCTCCCGCGTTCCACCGGAAAAACGCGAAGGCACAAATTTAAAGCAAAAAAAAAAGACGACTTCACCAAACAACGTATCGCCTGTATGCACCATTCCACAAACGAAAAAAAGCGGGCTTACGAAGGCTTCCGACGGCCTCGTTTTGGAGAAAAAGACGAACCCTCCGGTGACGCCCTGCATTGATCTTCCATGACCTTGCAGTAAGAAAAAAAAAGGGGCCGAAGCTGAGAGAACGGCACGCGGAGCGTCTGCCCATTCAAGGCGTGCACGGCCCTTCTCTACACCCTTAATATCACGATATCATTGCCTATCAAACCACGGATGCCTTCGCTTCCATATGAATGGTTTCCTACGACCACGCTGAGAAGGCTGACCGGGTCCGCATGTTAGTTTTTCCACCTTCAGCATATTGATCAGTGAGGTGAGCATTCCCCTCTTAATGCGTCAGACGGATGGGACGACTCCGGCCGGGGAGGTTCTCGCTGGCGCAGAGCAATACAAAGTACACTTTACCCGTGGGAGTAAACACCGCGCAACGTGCCTAGACAACATGTTCTATCTAACAGTGGAGCAGCGGAGCGGGGCAGACACAGAGGGGACTTCTCTTTGCTTGACGTTTCTTGCCTGTTAACCGCGAGCGATGTGGTGTGCATCGGTAGAAGGTTTATTCCGCCTTTTGCAGGATACGGATTATTCTCCTTTCTGCAAATGATGAAGGCAATCTACGTCTCACAACGTCGCAAGTGTCCCTCCTTTTATCGTATTTTCTACCAGCAAAAGACGAAGAGGAAAAAAAAAATACCAAGCGCACGTACAGAGAGGAAAACCGTGTTGGACCACTCCAGAAAACAATAGATCAAGGCGGGTCTGCAGCGACGCCATAAACGGCGACAAGTGTTGCTAAGAAGCGCTGAACAGCAGCCCTTGCATTGCGTCAAACCAGGCGGCATGCACCTGACATAAACAGGCTGGTTGCACCCAATACAAAATCGGAAGCATTTGGCGCACACCATGCCCCCACATCGACACCGCAGCTCTCCGTCGCAGCAGCGCATTGACGCCCAATGAGAGGAAGGGCTAAAAAGGAAAAAGGAACATCTGACAGACGGCACGGAGAGACAAGAAAACAGCGCAGTACCTAAAGCTAAAACCGTCCACGGCCCACTTTTCTCCCTACAAAAAAAAAGGCTGCAATACGTAGCGCGAAACGGAAAGGCAACTTTCCGCTGTGATCCACAAATGCAGCGCGCCCTCCGCACCACCCTTCGCAGAGCCCAATAGTGGCTTTCCACAGTTGTAATAACAGCCGTCAAACTACTAATCACAAAAAAAAAAAAATCCCGAAGGCGGCCGTTCGACCCCCCTCCCAATACGGTGGCCTGAAAAGGGTTGGGAGGGGAGGGGGCGCACCTTCAAAACGTTCCCTCAGCGCCACCTCCACCCCCCCCCACCCGGTCACGAGCATTCCCTCTGCAGAGGAGGAACAACCAAATAAATAAATAAAACACCACAGCTCTTTTTACCCTTCCAAAAACGAATGCTTATTCACTGAGAGCGCTGCCATTTCACTTACCTGCATTTTCCTTTTTTTTTTTTGTTGCCGTTAGGCGGCCTGCATGTAAGCAGGCAAAACTGCTCCGCAGGGGGCGGCACCAACACGCTCAGGCAGTGTTTTTTTTGTTGCTTAGTTCTTCTCCAGTAACCCCGAAAGAAAGAGACGCTCGCACGGCACCAATGAAACGTTCATTGAACTACGGCTGCAGGGCGCAACGAGACCTCCCCCTCCCCCCTCTACTCCTCGCACACCACTACACATCCATTTTTTTTGGAAGATAAGTTGCTGGACCGGTTGGAACATGCAAATCAATGCCCACGCACACATGATGCCCACGACGGACCAAAAGCAATTCAGGTTGGGGACGTCGTCCGCCGACCACGGCACCTTGCAGTTCATGCCAAAAAATGAGGCAATCAGGTTCATGGGAAGACAGATGGTTGTGATCTGGCTGATAAACATCATCCGGAGGTCAAAGCCGGCGGAGGCCTGGGACATGCGCATGGACACAGCATTCACAAAGTTAAGATTCACATGGTTCAACGAGTCACGCGCCACCTCCATGCGCTCCAGCACCTGCGAGAGCTCCGCAAACACCTCTCGGTACGCCTGCATCACACAGGGGTCATGTGAGACAAACGTCGTGCGCATGGTGGGGCCCATCAACTCCTGCAGCAGCTTCTCCTTCAGGTACAGCCGCGCATTCTCCGCCGACATGCGGCGGCGCAGCATCGAAATGCGGCGCAGGAGATCCGGCTGGTCACTCCTGCCGGGCGCAACAAGCATCACCATCTCGTCAATGCAGTCCACCTCACTGATTAGCCCAGTGGGGTTGGGGAGGTACGTCTCGCACGTAAAGCACACCAGCACGCAGAGTCCTACATGCGTGGGGAACGCTCAGTCGCGGGCTCCCCGGCGCCTTCCCATAGCGTTCTCCGCCACCCGCTTTTCGCGTTGCGCGGCGGCCGCCGCAAAATAAGTGTCGAATGCGTTACGGGAGTCAGGAAAGCCCGCCCCACACGGCAGCAGCTGTGCCACCACCGTCACGCACCCCACCCGCGCCCGCTGCAACGAGCTGGCATCCGCCCTGATCAACAACGCCGCCTTGTGTGGCAGCTGGGTGTCCGCCGCCTCGTTCCAGCGCAGCAGCTCCGCAGGGAGTACCCTTGCATGTCTGCCCTTGCGCCCCGACACTGGGAGGCACGCGCTCCCCATTATTTCCCAAAGCACCGCCCTCAGCCCCCGCGACACCCACGGCCAAACAAGGAAGAAAGAGAAACAATGCGAACACAAAAACAAACAGCGCAGAAGCAGCGCCGCACTGACAAGGCTGGGGCGCAGGAAAAAACAAGCAGCCAGAGG
>NW_021706277.1:0-8159 GCF_003719475.1 Trypanosoma rangeli
GCCCCCGTCACAGGATCCGGCCTCACACCTCCATGCACAAGAAGTGTGTCAAATCCCTGAGGGGAAGAAAGCCAAGAACCCGACCCCTCAGTAAAATCAGACACCAAATTCTGTTCAGCTGACATTTTATTTTCCTTAACCTCGGAAATATATACAAAAAACGAAACGAAATACAACAACCTACAAAAACAAATCTATAAAAAAACATGAAAAAGAAAAAACATAAAAAAAATAAAAACAATCCACCAGACCAAATATAATCGAAACTCAGTATTACCAACAACAACCACTTCTTGGCATCACAGAGGGCGCGCAGTTAGGCAAGGCGGCACAGCGCGTGGTGCGGACGCCCAAAAGGAACGGTAAGAAAACCAACAACGACAGAAACAGCAGTGGAGTTACCCGACGGCGGTGAAGTCCACCAATAACCAGACAGCAGAAGAGAAGGAAGGAGGGAGGGAGGGGGGCAGAAAAGGGGATTGCCGTACGTCTGTCAGAGTGGTGCATGATGATGTCTCATTCAGTGGCTCATGAGATATACTTTACCTGAATATCGTGTTATGCATCAGTAACGCCGCAATACGTACATCTGTCAGTTATCTTCTTGTGATGCTTTTGTGTTTGTAGATATTTGCCTTGTAGAGGGAAATATGGCAGAATGTGGAGTTATTTCGATTTTGTTGCTTTCTGTTGTAGTTTGTTAAAATGCATTTTGGAAGACAATTTTCCCACTTTTTCCATGAATTTTGCGGCATCTTGTATGGATTAATGGCGTATATTATATATATATATATATATATATATATATATTGATATACTCCAGTTCCTTTGCTGCTGATGCGTTTTTTTTTTTCATGTTGAGTTGGGTGGTGACTGCTGCATTGACTCCGTTTCTGAGATGTTAAGAAGACTTGTGAAGTTGTTGATGGAGGTGTCGTAGAACTGCGTCGAGGTGTCTCTGGAGCTGTCGACGGGGTCAATATACCGACCCCCCGACTGGTGTGTTGCATGAGAGTGTGGCTGGCCGTGTCGGGGTGCCATGCCGTGGTGTGGGGGGCTCACACTGGCGGTGGTGAAGACGCCTGAAAGGTTCGTCGCGGGCCGGGGTGGCTCTGCGGCTGCTGCTGCAAATGGAAGATGCTGTCTCGTTTTGCCAAGCATCTCGCGCAATTCGTGAAGCACACGGAGTGGTAGACGATTGGCGTTTTGTGTGGCTGTTGGTACGACATGGCGGGAGCCCGATGGGAACGGGATATACATATTTTGACGGTTTTCAGGTCTTGCCTTTGGTAGCTTCTTTACCGCCTCTTGGGAGAGTTGCAGCTCCTGCCGAAGAGTATTTACCCGCTCACGGCCCTGTGCCGTCTCCATGCGTTTGCTGTCTAGCTGTTCACGAAGTAGGTGCATGTACTGCCTTGTCTGACGCAGCTGCATCTCATCCTCCCGTAGCGCCTCTTTGTCTTTAATGAGGTCTTGACGCTCCTGCCGCAACCGTCGCCATTGTTCTTCTATTTGTTCCGTTTTCCGACGCATCTCATCAAGAAGATTTACCATTGTGTCGTGTCGTCCCTTAAGTTCCTCCTCCCGCTGACGCAGTTGACGTACTTCGGCCTCTGTTTTGTTGCAGGCATTGCGGAACCACAACGCCATAGAGGCCTGCTCTGCCTGAGTTTCACGCTCCTCGTCCGCCAGCTGAACTGTGGCCTCCCGTAGCTCTGCAAGCACGCGGCCAAAGCGTTCTTGCACGTTGCATTTCTCATCCTCAACCATTTGTTTCCATCGTCTGTACTCCATCTCCCACTCTTTCTTGTTGTGTGCACACTTCGCCTCCTGTTTTCCCAACCACAGACGTTCCTCCTCAAGGTGTTGCTCCACAGTACGGCGCACAACCTCTAACTTGCCTAGCGTCGCCATAAGCGAGTTATACTCTTCCCCAACGGAGACACTCTGCTTCGTGACAATATCCTGAAGCATTGTGAGTGTCTCTTCTCGGGCCTCTAACGCCCGCCGACGATCGCCATCTAGTGCTACACGGCCATCCTCAACCGCGGCTCGATATTCCTTGATTCGTTTCAGCAGCGCCTCAACGGCGTGCACAATGCGGTTGAATTCTTCCGTGGCGCGTGCAACGTCGGCTTGCATGGCAGCATTAACGCGACTTCGTTGTTCGGCGAGGTGTTCCTCTTTGGTGTGCTGCTCCCGTAGCAGCGCCATGTGCTTCTCGTGAAACCATCGCTGTTTTTCCAACATGTCGTGGTGATTTTCCTCCACGGCCCGCATACGCTCCAAGTGCATTTGATGACGAAGCTCCCGCTGCTCCTCGTGCTCTGCTGCTCGACGATTCATAGCTGCCTCCATCTCACGCTTTAAAATTTCTTGGTGCTGCGACGCCCACAACTCGCGCGACTCCGCGTACATCTCTTCCATAGTTAGCTCTTCACGCTGAAGCCTATCAAGGTCGTCGTGTACCATCGACTGTGTGTCCAACAGCAACTGCTCATCCATTTTGAGCACCTGTTCCCGTTCCGCATCCTCAGCCTTGCGCCAAAAGTCGAGCGACTCCTGAAACAGTTTCTGCAAGTCCTCACGCTCCCGCTGTGCCTCGCTGCCTGTCGTGACAGCAAACGAGGAACGCACTTCATGGCGGACGAGGCGTTGCACCTCGTCCTCCCAAGCTTCCATCGTTGAGGCGTTGGCCGCGAACATGTCCTCCACACGCTGCAACAGTGTAACCAGCGCTTTACCTACACATTTGTGCACGAGATCCTTAGCAGTGTCCCCTGCAGCTAATTCCGCCTGCAGTTTGGCTTCCTGCTGTTGTAGCTCTTCCAACTGGGTACGTAAGTCCGTAAGCTGCGGCTCGTACTGCCCACGAATGGAGGCTGTGACTCGATCACGTTCTTCTTGCAGGTACTGCTGCTGTGCGTCCTGTGCCTCAATAACTTCCCGCTCCGCAGACGCTTTTACATCTTCCATGGCATCATGGTGGTGACGAAGCTTGGCATCAAGCTGCGCAATCTCCGCGAGTCGTTGCGCCTTCAGCGCACGCCATCTGTCTCTCAGAGAAGTTTCCTTCTCCTTTGCCGCCACAAGCAACTTTTTCTTTGCGTCTAACTCACGGCGCAAAGATTCGAGCATCTCCTCCGTTACTCCTATCTCTTGCGTTTGCGATGCTGGTACCTTCACCGCCAACCGCTCCGGCGCAAAAGCGACTTGCTGGGCCGCCTGTTGGCGCGGTGTGGGGCCCAATGCCGCAGCGTCGCGTTGCCGCTGAATGGCTTGTCTACGAGCTGCCAGCATGGCGTCCTCCCCCTCATTCCCGCCCACATTTCTCCGCATAACTGTGCTGGGGGGATTCCGCCACTCGTCATCACTGGAAGTCATTCACACTTCTCCTCGCTGCTCTCCATACAACCACCCTAACGAAAATGGGTATATATATATATGTCTTGCCTCTTCTTTGTATCTTATTCCTCCCTTTTTGCAGTTTCCCTTGCTTGCCCTTCCAGTTGTGCCCGCTTCCTTCCAACCTTGCATAATTATACCCCCAACAGAAGAGTTGCAGAACAGCAGTGAGAAAGCGGGCTGCAATGCCAAAGTAGGGACCAGTTAGACGTCAATTCCTTCACACATGCGTGCAGATTCAAACACTCAAAAGAAAGATGAAAAAGCAACATATGGTTTCCCCTTCAAAGTATTTTACTTCTATGTCTTAATATCATCTGCCTCGTCACGTTGCAGCCAACACGCAATTAGTTTTAGCCACCACCCTCCCACACCAAGTCGCACCCTCAGGGGTTGGCGAGCTCAAATACGCGCCGTTTTTGAGTTAAAGCCTCCTTGACCAACTGAAAAGCACCCAGAATGCCACTCATGCATGTGTTTTCCTTTGCGCCACCTGCAGCGTAATATTCAACGTCTGCTAACTTCATGAGTAGGAAACACTTGCTCTCCTGCGGTAAATCCATTGCCATCACAATATGGTGTACCTCACGTACCAGATCGGTTGACGAAACACCTTTTTCCGAGACAGCTTTTTGCACCTTCTCCCACGACGCGGCAAAATCATGTGAAATCATGTCCTCCACAATACCACGTACCTCGGCTGGGGTGGGGTTACCAGTGACACGGTATACAGACTCCTCTGTAATTTCTCCTGTTGACATGGCAGAGGCTTGCATCGTATTCAGACACCGACGCAGATCCCCATTGCTAAGACAAAACGCCGCTACAAGTCCTTCATTGGTAAAGTGCACACCTTCTTCCTGCGCCACGAACTTTAACCGGGGTAGCATGGCGCTCTTTTTAATCGGTGAAAAACGAAAGCGGGTACAGCGCGACTGTAGCGCCGGAATAATCTTGTTGATGTTATTACACAAAATACAAAAGCGCACATTTCGTGTATACTTTTCAATGATACGTCGCAACGCGGCCTGCGCATCCCCGGACATCTGGTCCGCTTCATCGAGAACAATCAGCTTGAAGGCAGCGCAGTTAGACGCAACGGGGGAAGGGGCAAAGAAGACAGAACTCGTGCTAGCAAATTCACGCACCTGATTTCGGACAACGTCAATACCGCGATCATCTGAGGCGTTCATTTCAAGAACATTTGCTCGGAGACGCTCCTTCCCAAACAAATAATGAGCGCATGCTTTAATGGTTGTCGTCTTTCCCGTACCGGGCGGGCCATAGAAGAGAAGATGCGGTAAATTGCCACTGTCCATAAGCCGCTTTGTTGTAGAAAGAATGTCATCATGCGCCACCACCTCGTCAAGTGTTACAGGACGGTACTTTTCGACCCACGGCAATGCACTAGATTTTGAAGCGTGCCCAGTGGAGGACCTTCCATCGTTTGCCATTCCCACTCAGTCTCAATTTGTTCTTGTTTTCTTTTCCTTTTTTTCTTTTCTGCTGCTGTTTTTTTTTTGTTCTTCTCAATCTCTGCCTTCGGTGTAATGACCTTCTCTCTTTGCGTTAATCCCACACTCTATCACCGTTGCACACAAGCAGAGAACCCTGTGGGGGGAGGGAGGCTGTCCGCGTCAGGTGTCTATTTATCTATTAGCTGTGCGTAGCCTCCAGTTGGTGTAAATGAGACCGAGACTACTCCCCTCTCTGCCGTAGTTCTCTCTTTTGAAACAGCACGGATACGACAAGAAAGAATAGAAACAGAAGATGGAAATGAGGAAGGAAACCCGTGGCGTGCAAACCAGAACATCCGAGAGCAGCAACAAAAGATGAAGCGGGCTTTATTTGCGCTTGCACAGAAAATATTTGATTACCATCAAAATAATAATAATAATAAACATTATTATTATTATTTTTGTCCTTCATCCTCTCACGTTCCCTCCTGTACGAGGAATGAGGGAAGAGCCCGATAAATGCAGGAAGCATTGCGAGCTGTGTGGTTGTGATCGGCGCCGTCCTTTTGTTTTTGATTTTACCCCTCGTCCTATTTTCATCGTTTCCTCGTTTTGCTTGTTGTTTTTTTTTCCGCTGCACACCTTTGCGTTGAATGCAAATTCGCGTCCTCCTCAACCCGCACCTCGCTTTCTGCTAGGCAAACGGCGTGTGTGCATCGCATCTGGCAGTTGAAGTTCAACAGCGAGGGAGACTCTGACGTGAGAGACCTCCGGAGTAGATTTCACTCACGCGGTGGCTCCTCCGAGACGAGCTTCTCAAGCCCTGGTGGTAGGGCACCCAATGAGGTGAGCTCGTGGGTGAGGGAAATCAACTCATTGGTTTTCGTCACATCCTCTCGAGCAACAGGGGCATCACCTACGAGATCGCAGATGGAATTTACGATTTTGAACTGCTTGTTATACCTCTCCAGGTCTTCAGCGCTAGTGTCCCCCTCGTTGACGGCCAACCAACGAGGATAGGCCTTTTGCATTAACTTCATTACCCCCAGCATCCCTGGGTCGAGTAAACATTCCAGCAGGATGTCTGAGAGACCAGCAGTAACTGCACCCTCAACATCCGCTGCGTTGGCAATACCCGTTGTTGCCTCCAGCGACGGCGCTGTGCCAGCTGATACGGAGGCTGCAGTGTTGCCAGTATCATCTCCAGTCGTTTTTCCTATCTCTTCCATGCACTTCTTCAACGCCTCCACCAGGGCCTCATTGCCCATGTCATCTCCACCTGCCGCATCGTCTTCAGTCGTTGACGACATTGTTGTGAGCCTGTCAAACATCTTTCGCACGTGCGCAATATTGGCGCGTTCCTCCTCCGACACATCTGGCAACTCGTCAATTAGGGACGACACTCGCGTTACTTCTCCCTGTAATTGATTCATAAGGCTATCGGGGTCCGTGCCGGCATCACCAGATTCGCCATTCACAAGCGATTGGATAAGGCGCATCATTTCAGTGCCGAAATCCGACTCTGCACGGTGCTTCTCCAACTCCGCTTCACGAGCCGCGTCACGCGCCCTCACTTCATCCTCGTGACGGCGCTCCTGCTCGTCCATTGTGTTTATGCAATCATCCAGAAGGGCATCCAGGTCGTCATCATCGTGGGAATGTGCCATTGAAAAGTTTGCCACTACACGGGAGTTCAATTTTTTCTGTGGTCTATTTACGGGTGATCCCCTATAAATATGTATTTATGTATTTAAAACAAAATTCTTTTTTTAAAAAAATATATATTTGGCACAGGGAATCCCGAAACCCCACTTATTAGCACCAACGAAAGGCACACACACACACACACACACACTGGGGCTCACGCTCTCTCGCCAGCTCACGAGGTAATACAGAGAGAAAAAGGAAGAGCCGCAACAGATAAAAAACATACAAAACAACGACGTCCATACGGCGCACACAGTAAAAAAAAACTAAAAACAATTCCGAGAAAATCAAAAGTAAAAACCAAACAAACACACATCTCACTTCCCTGACAACATGCATCTTTAATCGAAAAGAAAATTGCACACAATCGTAGACGGAGGAAACACACGCGCAGGCAAAACTACAAACAGTTTAATTAAATGAAACACTGCCTCGTTACTACTTCTGTTTCCTCCGTCTTTCTTGCCGCGCAGAGACTTCAACTTTCTGGGTTTTGCCGCCCTCTACCTGTGCTGACCTCTGTTGACCTTCCTTCTTTGCCTTCTTGACTGCCTGTTGAACCTCGCGAGGACTCGCCCTGGCAAGTACCTTTGCCGCTATCTGCTTACGCGCCTCTTCTGCGCGTGCCTTCCGAATCACCTCATCTTCCGCCGCTTCCACCCTATGCTGCTCTAACTCCTGCTCATAAGCTTGACGACTGCGCTTGCGTCGCGAAACACCACCTGCAGCCTCTTCCGCAAATGCACCAAAGAAGCCACCATCATCTTCCGCCAATTCCTCAGCTGTCGATGGCCCTGTCGAATTTGCTCCGGCCATTAATAGAAAAGAAATTAATGCCAGAGGCAACTCTGCCTTCGAAGGTTTACTGTCTCTGTTCTACTACCCTCTGCAGAAAACACTCCCCCCCCCACCCACCCCCAAGCAAAAAATAAAAACACAAAAAAAGAAAGAAAGAGCAACCATTTCTTCTAATGTACACAGTAACCAACGCCATTTGTTCAGAGGCTGCAGCAACACACATATTCACACAAGGAGCAAAAAAAAAGGAACAACAACCGAACAAAACATGTTCATATCATTCAAAAAACTGAAAAAAGGTAAAAAAAACAACAGTGTGTCAGATGAAGAAAAACGCTTACTGCTCAGTCACCTTCGTTGTGAGGTTCTTGAAGGAGGCGACAGGAACGTTGGAGATGACGGTGTAGAAGTGCTTGCGCTTGCCACCCTCGGGGGTCTCAGACTTGCGCTCCACGTGCACGCGAACACGGCCAGGAACACCCTTCACGCCCTTGTGCCAAATGTACGTGTTCAAAGAGGCGTCGATGCGGTTGTCCTTCGTCTTCATCAGCTTGCCAACAAAGGCCTTGATGCGCTTGATGGCGATGGGCGCGCGCTTGTGGAAGGTCTTCTTCTTGAGCAGCTTCGCCAGGTGGATAGTTGCCTCCACAGTGATGTTGTCAGGCTTGCGGCCGGTCTGCTTGCGAAGCGCGGCACGGGTAGAGCCACGCACGCGCGAGCGCTCAGCGGTGTTGCCAACGCCGTGATACTTCTTGCGCTTCTCAGAGTCCATCTTCGCCAGCACGCGCTTCC
>NW_021706277.1:8184-9547 GCF_003719475.1 Trypanosoma rangeli
CGGCAGACACTAATGATGTGACAAAAAACGGTAGAAACGCAAATAATAAAAGTAAAAAAAAAAAGAAATAAAAAATCAACACCACGCAGATATATATGAAATAAGCAAAAACCTCCGACATAGCATGCGCAGCAAGACACCGCGCGTGAATATGGAAGTTTCATCAAAACATTTTTCTTTATTTTTGTGGTTTGCATCCCGCGCCTCATTAGTGAAGCGTGTAAAAAAAGTAAAAGAGAGAAAAATAAGGAAAGAAACAATCAATCAGGGAAAAGCACCAACGAGTCACCATCGCATTATGCTTAACGACCACGTAGACACGCTTACTGCTCAGTCACCTTCGTTGTGAGGTTCTTGAAGGAGGCGACAGGAACGTTGGAGATGACGGTGTAGAAGTGCTTGCGCTTGCCACCCTCGGGGGTCTCAGACTTGCGCTCCACGTGCACGCGAACACGGCCAGGAACACCCTTCACGCCCTTGTGCCAAATGTACGTGTTCAAAGAGGCGTCGATGCGGTTGTCCTTCGTCTTCATCAGCTTGCCAACAAAGGCCTTGATGCGCTTGATGGCGATGGGCGCGCGCTTGTGGAAGGTCTTCTTCTTGAGCAGCTTCGCCAGGTGGATAGTTGCCTCCACAGTGATGTTGTCAGGCTTGCGGCCGGTCTGCTTGCGAAGCGCGGCACGGGTAGAGCCACGCACGCGCGAGCGCTCAGCGGTGTTGCCAACGCCGTGATACTTCTTGCGCTTCTCAGAGTCCATCTTCGCCAGCACGCGCTTCCAGCGGCGGTCGTCACGCGCCTTGCGGGAGGCAACAGCCTTCTTGCGGGCATCCAGCAGCGCCTGCTTGCGCTCCTTACCGAGCACCTTACCCTTGAAGCCAGCACGTGTCATTTCACTCCACGGCAGACACTAATGATGTGACAAAAACGGTAGAAACGCAAATAATAAAAGTAAAAAAAAAAAGAAATAAAAAATCAACACCACGCAGATATATATGAAATAAGCAAAAACCTCCGACATAGCATGCGCAGCAAGACACCGCGCGTGAATATGGAAGTTTCATCAAAACATTTTTCTTTATTTTTGTGGTTTGCATCCCGCGCCTCATTAGTGAAGCGTGTAAAAAAAAGTAAAGAGAGAAAAATAAGGAAAGAAACAATCAATCAGGGAAAAGCACCAACGAGTCACCATCGCATTATGCTTAACGACCACGTAGACACGCTTACTGCTCAGTCACCTTCGTTGTGAGGTTCTTGAAGGAGGCGACAGGAACGTTGGAGATGACGGTGTAGAAGTGCTTGCGCTTGCCACCCTCGGGGGTCTCAGACTTGCGCTCCACGTGCACGCGAACACGGCCAGGAACA
>NW_021706276.1:0-7964 GCF_003719475.1 Trypanosoma rangeli
AAAAAAAATACAACCGAACGATTTTATTCGGATGGATTTTGGCCCAACATCCGTGGTGGATGAAGACACAAAATGTACCGATGGAGGTGTTTGTGCAGGAAAGTGCGGGATGCGTTACAGACCAGAGGCTTCGTGAGGAAATTCTCAATTTTTCGTCTTACACAGCCATACAGAAAGAAATGGAAGCTTGGGCGCAAGCTTACGAAGAGCAGGGTGGCTACGCTGCGAGACTGGAAGGACTTTGCAGATAAGAGTATTGTCTCTCCTATTACACGGACAAAACTGAGGGCAGCCCTTGCCGCGGTGGAGGAGGCAGAGAGGGAAAGGCGGGCAGCCGCAGCACCTGTGGTTTTGGATGAGAGGGTCTACCGGTCGGTGTTGAATGCAACGTGGGACTTACGTGGAGTCGGGCCACTTTGCGGAGCCGCTTGGGATGAGGTTGGTGGGCGCCGCTTCCAGCAGGCCTCAGATATTGTGGAGTGAGAGTGGGAGTGAGGCGGACGTCACACCTTGTCCTCCTAAGATTGAGGAGTATGAAGAGGAGGAGACCCGTGGTGTGGGGCTGGAGTTTATTGTGCTTAGATCTGCGTTTGCGTGGCCGCACAAAATTTCCTTTTGCCAGATTACGAGGATATATTTGTGCGGAGGGAGGTGGTGCGTGTGTTGAGGAGGAGCGCGTGGTGAGGGATGCGTCGGTGGTGGTGAGGCCCAATGCGGGGAATGGAGAGGACGCGGAAAGCTGCATGAATTTTCCCGTTTCAGTTGAGGTCGAAAAGAACATTGCGGAGGCGGGTGCTAATGAAGAACTTTAGGATGTCCCGCCTGCTGTCTGTTGTGGGAACGTGGAGTAGGTCTGCTGCTAATGATCTTGAGTGCTTGGGCTGCGTGGCGTTTCTGATTAGCGACGTCGCTGAAGCGGTAGCTCGCAAGGTGAATCACCTTCCCGCAGCGAGGGAGGAACGCGGGCCAGCGTGTTGGCGAACGGGCATGCGGTGGGCCGCTTTCCAAGGGACCCCTGCGTGGTCGGGTGCATGGCAGGTGGAGATAATAGAAGAGTAATAATCCAGACTGAACTTCAAGCTGGCGTTCTGTATATGCCCAACAAGTGATTTTTCCCCGTGCTGGACGCGTTCTACGTGGTCGGGGTGCAACCAACGGAAACTGCCAAGAAAAAAATTAAATCTGGGCGGTCCCGAAATGCTGGCGCCGATGGGCACAGCCGTGCGGAGAAAGAAGTGACGTTCATTGGGCTGCAGGTGGCAAAACACAACACTTACCACACCACTGCCGGTAAGGTGGCTGCGTTTCCGAAGTACATGACGTGCAACTTCAAGGGCTGGGAGGCGCTGAGGGAAAAAATGAGGTGGGAGATCATTTACATTCAGCACGCTGATGACTGGCAGGCGGGATTGCCATGTCACGGAGGGAGAAAAGGAGGTGCCGAGACTTCAGGTTGCCAGAGACTTTTGGGAGAGAAGGGTGGAGCAGTGCCAGGTGCAGTTTGACGCGGAGATGACTGTCCAGCTGGTTGTTGCTGCCAGCAAAGGCCACTCAGGATAAGTGACGTGAACGTTGGGTGTGGCTGGGAATCCGCCCTGCTCGTGTGTTACATGGTGTTGTATGGGTTTGTGTCGTTTCAAGACATTCTTTTAGTGCGTTTCTTTCTTGGTGGGGAAGGAAGGGCGGCGGCATGGCTGGGAGTGGGGGAGAGGCGAGTTGTATTATTATTGTGGTTGGTGTAGTGGGCGGAGTGGCGGCTTCCTCGTGTATATTGCAGCGGGGGCGGGGTGCTTTGCTGAGAGAAGGCGGTGAGGGGAGTGTGTCACCCGCTGAGGCTGAGCAGACGACAGATGGTTTTGTGTGGCTCCTCTGCTTGTTTTGCGGATGACTTGATTTTTAGCTTTCAGCGATGCCGCGTTGGGGAGCAGCGCGAGTGTTTTTTATTTTGAGTTCTTCCACGCCACAACCCCCCACAGCAACTGATGGCAATAATGACACCCTCCAATGCGGAAGGGAGTCGTGTGGTTGCGTGGCCCACCGAGCTAAACTGCGATTCCCCCGTTGTGCGACCTTCGCTTTTTAGGAGTGGGAGCCATATGGCCTTATCCAGAGGCATATTTTATTATTATTATTATTATTATTTTGTTTCATGAGATTTTTGGTGAGTCTTTTGGTTGGTTCTTTGCGGCGGTGGGTGCCGTGGGGTCGATTGCCTTTTCGGGTGCTGGGAATTATTCTTTTCGTTGGGATTGGGCACGCAGCCGTGGCGCGGCGAGGGCGCATTTCACGGAGTGGTGAAGACGTCCCCTCGGTGGCATAGGGGGTGTGGCGGCGAGGTGTGTTTCTTGGCGCACCGATGGGTGAGAGAAACTGGCAGATGAAATAAAATAACAGCCGGCAACGAACATGGGGAGGGAGGAAGGGAGTATGTCTATATATAATATATGCACGTATTGTTGGAGCTGCGGGATTTCCGTTTGTCAAAGGAACTAGCGACGCGGCCTGTGGTCGCAATCATACGGGCAGGATCTCTCTGTCGGCAAGGCACTGCCCCAACACAAGCGGCTGTCTGCAGCAGGCTGGCACCGGCGACGGTTGTGTGCGCTGCACGCAAGACCCTAAATGGGGCACCCCACCGAGTCCGCTGTATTGCCGCAGAAGGAATAGTACCCCTGCGCATATGGGTTGGAAGTACGGGGTGCTGTGGGTGTTGACGGTGGAGGGCGGTTGGGCTGCAGGTTGCTGCGGCAGCTCCGGCACAGTGAGGCAGCTCAGTGAGTGCACGGCGAGGTGTATTTAATAAAATGGGGAAACTTTCGTTGACGAGTTGTCGAGAGGGAAATTATTGACGTGCGGCACGCTGCGAGTGCGCCAAATAACATACGTGGCGGGTGTGTGACGCCATCGCGCCCTGAATGCTGCTCAGCGTAAAGAGGAGGAGAACACGGTGCATTTTTGGCACCAGAAGGTGCGTCAGTGCCTGTTGGCGACATCGTATGGAGGCGTACGTGCCGTGCGTGGTGGGTGAAGTGGTTTCTTGTTTTCCCCTGAGACTCTTTGAGGTGCTTCACTTCCACGAGCACCGCGGTGCGGCTGGGAGGCGGGCGATTGCGTTTAGGTTGTTGGTGGCGGTGTCGCTGCGAGAGTTTGTTTTTGTGGCCGCAGACTAAAGGCATCTGCTGCGTCTGTCTTGTCGTGGTGGTGCTGCTGCCCCGTTTATTTTGTATTGTTATTATTATTATTATTTTTTGCGCTACGCCCCACTCCTTCTGCAGTGCGCTAAGGGAAGTGGGGACGTTGGGGAGTTTGTGGGGGCCGTGATGGGAGGTCCCGCCGGGATGCGCACTACGTGTTGCTGCTGGCGGGGTTTGAAGGGGCTGGGCGGGGGAGACGGTAAGTAGGGTGCTTATGAATTTGTTTCGTTTTTTTATTTTTGATTTCTGTGGGAGGTGTCCCACACTGCGGACTCTCCGTGTGGGTGCGTGTGGGTGTTTCTTGTGGGCTGCGGCGAGTGTGTGATCGTGCGGCCCACATGTTTGTCGGTGCGGTCTTCGATACGGATACTTGCTGTTCTTTGCGGGGCGCCCAACTGTGGGTGCGGGCGGTTCATTTTTTTTGGGGTGGTTGCTTTTTTCTTTCTCACACACGGAACGAACAATAACGAAGACTACTTGTTATTGTACGCATTGAAAGGCTCTGCAGTCACCACCAGCAACACACACACAACCGTTGCGGTCTGAGCGAATCCACCACAAGGAGGGAATAAAGAGAGAATGAGTGAGCAGCGACACATGCTTAAGATGTCCCGGCACCTGTTTTCTTATTTGATGCTGTTGCTACTTTTTCTGCTGCTGATATGCTTTGGCAGTACGGCTGTGCACGCCCAGGAGGGAAATAAACCAAAGGAAATACAAATGCCAGAGACCGTCGATATTTTTGTGCCGCATCGAACGATTGTGGAAACACGAGGTAAAGATCAACTGGGGGAATCCTTTATCTCACCTTCTCTTGTCAGTGCTGGTGGGGTCTTGGTTGCGCTTGCCAAGAGCCACACCAGTTTTCCAAGCTCCGGTGAAGAACAGTTTTTCGCCTATTATGCTGATGTTGTGGCGGGGTACATTGACTCTGCGAAGAACTGGTCGTCTTTTGTCGATGAAGTCCGACTAAACAAATGGAAGGCATACAACATTTTTCACACAACGATTCCAAAGGGGCATGACTTTCCTGTGAGACGCGCGTACCGGCCCACAACAGTTGCAAAGGGTAACAAGGTTTTTTTACTTGTGGGAGACTATTTTACGAAGCATTACACTTTAACGAGGAGGGATGCTACACACCTACAGGGTCTTGATTTGCTCGTGGGTGAGGCCACGCAAGATAAAGTCATCCAATGGGGCAAACCCACCTCGCTTTTATCACAAATTGAACCATCTGCTAAACAACGTGGCCTGGACCAGTTTGTTAGTGCTGGTGGCTCAGGCGTTGTGATGGATGATGGCACGCTTGTGTTTCCTGTGATGGCGAGGAATAAGGTAAAACAACTATTTCTTTCCATGATCATTTATTCGAAGGACGACGGCAAAAATTGGACGCTTTCACAGGGTATGGTCCCTGCACAGTTGAGAGACTTCCTCATCGTTGAGTGGGAGCAGGGGCAGCTTGTCATGGTTGTTCAACGTGATTCTCTCTCCAATGTGTTCGAGTCGAGGGACATGGGGGAAACGTGGACGGAGGCTGTCAGGACACTCACACGCGTGCAGCCCAGGTTTTTACCAAACTCTTTGCGAACAGCTGTGGGAGTGGGGTCCCTCACCACTGCGACCATTGCTGGAAAGAAGGTCATGCTGTACACTCAGAAAGGGATTCTCCGTGATGACCCGTTGCAAGCCACCGCGCTCTACCTTTGGGTTGCTGACAACAACCGCACGTTTCACGTCGGGCCCATTTCCATGGACATTGGAGATAACCGGACGTCTAACAACACCCTGCTGTACTCTAACGATGCATTGCACCTTTTACAACAGAGGGTCGGTACAACAACCATAAGTCTGGCTCTTTCCTCTCTAACGGACCAGCTGAAGACGATCACGTCCGTCTTGGAGACTTGGGCAAAAATGGACTCCTTCCTCTCGAACTCGTCTGTGCCCACGGCCGGTCTGGTTGGATTCTTGTCGGATGCATCGGGTGATGGAAGTTGGAACGACGCGTACCGTTGCTTGAATGCAATTGTGAGGAATGCAAAGAAGGTTGAAAATGGCTTTAAGTTCACGGGGTTTGGGTCATACGCCATGTGGCCTGTGAACATGCGGAAGTATCACAATGTGCACAGCTTTGTGAATTACGCGTTCACGCTTGTGGCGACGGTGAGGATCGATGAGGTTCCGAAAGAGAGCGTTCCTCTGCTGGGTGCGGGACTGGAGGACAATGAAAACACAAAGTTTGTGGGGCTGTCGTACACGACGGAGAAACGGTGGGGGACAGTCTTCAACGGCATCACGACAATAACACACAACAGCACTTGGGAGCCGGGGAAGAAGTACAAAGTGGCGCTCATGCTGCAGGACAACAAGGGCTCCGTGTACGTGGACGGCGTGCTTGTGGGGAATACTAACAAACTACCAACCCGTGAGGCACTGAGGCACGATATCACTCACTTTTACTTTGGTGGCACCGAGAGCAGCAGTGTGACAATAAAGAACGTCTTTCTGTACAACCAACCACTAAATGCTATGAAACTCAAAAAGGTTGACAGCGCCAAGGCATCAAGGAAGCGTACAGTTGACAGCTCCAAAGCATCAAGGAAGCGTACAGTTGACAGCTCCAAAGCATCTGGGAATCGTACAGTTGACAGCTCCAAAGCATCTGGGAATCGTACAGTTGACAGCTCCAAGGCATCAAGGAAGCGTACAGTTGACAGCTCTAAAGCATCTGGGAATCGTACAGTTGACAGCTCTAAAGCATCTGGGAATCGTACAGTTGACAGCTCCAAAGCATCTGGGAATCGTACAGTTGACAGCTCCAAAGCATCTGGGAAGCGTACAGTTGACAGCTCCAAAGCATCTGGGAAGCGTACAGTTGACAGCTCCAAAGCATCTGGGAAGCGTACAGTTGACAGCTCCAATGCAGTTGGGAAACTTGCAGGTGACGGCTCTACGCGTGCGGATGTGTCTCAGCTGCTCCTGCTGCTATTGGGGCTATGGAGTTTTGCGGCCCTGTGCTGAGTGGACCCCAGTGGAGGGGAGTTTGTGCTTCTACTGAGAGCACCTCCGTTTCTCATGCGCTTTCAGAGGCAAATAACGTGTTAGGTAGTCACTCATTTTGTTTTATTTTATGCTTTTTTTTTTCTTGGACCCACAAATTGCGTTCTCTCATCGGCGCCAGTACAGCGGGGTCCTCATGTTTTTTGTTTCGTCCTTTTTATTTGTTATATGGTTTGTCTCAATGGCGGGGGCCATTCACCGATTTGCTTTTTAGTGTATCGGTTCAGTATATTGTTGGTTTACTGCTTTACGGATGTGTTTTTTTTATTGACTGTTGTTTTGTGGGTTGTTTCTCAGCGAAAACGTTGAGCCTCCGTGTTTGTCTGACAGTATGAGATGCTTCACTGCGCCCCGCACTGCTGTTGCTGCGGGAGGGAGCGGGGCTCTCTCCTTTACGTCTTGGTTTTTGGTGGGTGCGGACGTGTGCCACGGTGCTGGCTGACGCGCAGGACACCGAATTGGTTTGAAAAGACACGGATAAAAACAACAACTAACCGCTTTTCTTGGGCGTCTGCAGACATTCTCGGCATTGTATGTCCGCCGATAGGAGAAGAAAAGGAGTGAGAGCCACAGCAACACACTGCGGGTCCCTATGGAAGTCAAACGGTGTCTGGACACTGGGGCCTTTCGGTGGTTGAAACGAATATATCATTTATTTTTATATGCGGCCAAATTGTGAGTGGAACTGTGGGGATCGCACAGGTCCCTTCCACGATAGTATATATATTTTTTTTTTTGTTGAACCATATTACTTGTGTGTTGCCACTGTGTGTGCTGCGGTGCCATTTTGAGTTTTAGTTATCTACTTTTTTTCCTTGCGTCCTGCATCTCTTCTGTGTGTCTGTATGTGCATCCTCACACGCTTTACTCTTCTTCCTTCTTTTTATTTTTGTATCTCCAGGCACACACACACATACACGGTATATATACATGCTGCGGTATGCGTGGAGGATGTTTTTGTAGTTGGTGCCGGCAGTGCCGCCTGTGCTGCTGTTACCGCCTTCTGTGGGTATGAAGGGAATAGAGAGACAAAGGGGGAGGAGGTGCGTTGTCGGTCATTCTCCCTTCCCTTGGGGGTGGGGGGCGCTGCGTGTGGTGGTGTTGCTTTGAGTGACGTCATGTCCCGTGCACGGTATGGTTTGGCTGCTCCGTCGTGGGTGGGTGCGGAGTCCTCTATGCGCGTGGACTTGGTGGGCTGTGATCTTTTTGTTCCTTCTCCTATGCTTTCACTTTTTTCCGCTCCCCTTTTTGCGACCTCTGCTTCCCTTCCTCGCCTTCTTGTTTTTTTCTTTTTCCTTGCTTCCTCGGAGCTTACCGACCCCTGCGACTCTGCTGCTGCTGCTACGACGGATGGTGACGGCTACTGTGCGGCGCCGTGCTGTGTGCGCCCTGACGCTCCTCCGTCTGCGGGGCACCGGCGGTGCGTAGTGGCGGTGCGTCGCTGGTGAATACGTTGGTGGAGGTGTCCGTGGTTCGGTAATGACAAAGAGTTGGGTTGACGTGTTTGTGGCTAGAGGAAACAGACAAATTATGCAAACCGGCTTGAACCTTTTGACATTCCCGAGGCGACTGCGGGCGACGGTGGTGACAGCATCTGCTTCATTGCCGAATCGACGTACTTGGGCAGCCGTTGTGGATCGCGCTGCGGGAGGGCCGGTGCCACGGGGGCATGCTGCATTCACAGCGCCTTTTGCGATGCAGGGC
>NW_021706276.1:7989-9557 GCF_003719475.1 Trypanosoma rangeli
TTTTTTCCTTGCTTCCTCGGAGCTTACCGACCCCTGCGACTCTGCTGCTGCTGCTACGACGGATGGTGACGGCTACTGTGCGGCGCCGTGCTGTGTGCGCCCTGACGCTCCTCCGTCTGCGGGGCACCGGCGGTGCGTAGTGGCGGTGCGTCGCTGGTGAATACGTTGGTGGAGGTGTCCGTGGTTCGGTAATGACAAAGAGTTGGGTTGACGTGTTTGTGGCTAGAGGAAACAGACAAATTATGCAAACCGGCTTGAACCTTTTGACATTCCCGAGGCGACTGCGGGCGACGGTGGTGACAGCATCTGCTTCATTGCCGAATCGACGTACTTGGGCAGCCGTTGTGGATCGCGCTGCGGGAGGGCCGGTGCCACGGGGGCATGCTGCATTCACAGCGCCTTTTGCGATGCAGGGCATTGCGCTGCGGCGAAAGTGGCAGGGTGTTGAGGAGCCTCTTTTTCCGTTGTTTCATTACCGTGCTGCTGTGGGTGACGTGCACCTTGGCATTTTGGGTGTTTGCAAGTTACGGCCCAACTGTTGAGGAGCAGAGAAAATTGGCCTGAATCACGGCCTCAAGGAATGCCGGCAGCATCTTCAGCACCTGCTGCAGGGGACACTCCAGCAGAAGAAGATGCAGTTAGCAGTGGGCGAGAGCTGCTGTTCCCCGTGCTGCTGCTGGGGGCGCAGGCAGTTCGGGTTCAACTCGGAAAGTAAACGCCTGCAAGAGGGTTTGCTCCACTGTGACCTCCGACAGTCTCAGCGCCGGGAAACACACAACAGACAACGTGGGCAGCAGTGACATCGCAGCTGTGTGGGTGCATGCCACACCGCTACCGCTGCCGTTGCCTGTGAGGCTGGGTAATGATGAGGCGCAACCAGGCACACACTCACACACCCTGGAAGGGACGACGCAGACTTTTTGTGCGCTCAGTTTGCTTGTGTTTCCTCTGGGCCAACGTCTCTACTGTGGTGTGAGGGATGTTTTTGCTCTTTTTTTTTCTTGCATCGTCACTCCGTGCACGCTCTCAGTGGGTGGCGCCCCTTCCCTTTTCTCTCTGCTGCTGCCACCGATACACACGCGATGCTGGTCTCGTTGCTGTGCGTCGCACGGAGTGCCCAAACGAAACACGAGGCCGCGGAGACCGTAAGGGGCAAATGCGTAATGTGCGACCAGGCAGTTTTTTTTTCCTGTGTGTTCCGCACGGACAATGAATACACGCTGCTCTTTTCTGCTTCTGGACACGTGAAATAAAAAACATCTGCCGAAACATTTTGTGTTGTTTGTTCTCCTTTTTTTTTCGAGTCAAATGACTGCAGCTCTCTTTTAGTTGGTGCCGTGTCCGCCACCGTCGCTGCGTGTCTCTGTGTTTTGTTTGCTCCCGCTCCCGCTGCTGGCTGTGCGGTTGGCATGCCTTCATTCTTCTTCTTCCTGCTAGAGGCACCGGTAGTCCACGAGGAGGATTCTTTTATTTCTTCGTCGCGATGGCAGGGGAGTGCCGGGGCGTCCGGCGGCTGTTTTGAAGGCACCCGCTGCAGAGGAAGAGAACAGACGGGGTGTGCGGCGTGT
>NW_021706279.1:0-1004 GCF_003719475.1 Trypanosoma rangeli
ATGCCAATGCCCTTCACCATGCGGAGTGCAAAGGGCACCTTGCGCTTGCCCTCCACATTGGTGTTTAGGAGACGCACAATGTGCTGGAAGTTATCGGCCTGTAGGGTGAGAGACATGTCTTCAGTCTTCCTAACACAGAGGAGAAAGAAAAAGAAAAAGAACCCCCCCCCCCCAAAAAAAAAAAAAAATAAATAAAAAAATAAAAAAAACTAAAAGCATATATGCACCACATAAAAGAAAAGTAAAAAATGAGATAAACCATCCAGCCAGAAATGGCCAAAAACAAACAAAGCGAAAAAGTGCGAACCAAACGCTGCTTTAAGAAAATAAAACCAAAAAAATGAGGTAAACAGGAACAAACTCTTCATTGGCAACGAACACCCATGAAATAATACGGACCAATTATTTTGTGCGGGACACACCGACCGTCTTGCCGTGTCGTCCTGACGTGCAAGTGTGCTGACCACGGACGCGGAGACCGTAGGCGTGACGCACACCGCGATGCACGCGATGCTTCCGCAGACGCTCCAGATCCTCACGGAGACGTGTGTCAACCATGGCACTGGTGAGATGCTCCGTCTTGCCCGTCTTGGGGTCACGCTGGCGGTTGAGGAACCAGTCGGGGATCTTAAACTTGGACGGTTCGGCGATGACAGCGGAGACCTTCTCGAGCTCCTCGGCCGTCAGTGTGCCGGCGCGGCGCTCCACATCAATGCCTGCCTTCTTGCACACCATGTATGCAAAGCGAATGCCAATGCCCTTCACCATGCGGAGTGCAAAGGGCACCTTGCGCTTGCCCTCCACATTGGTGTTTAGGAGACGCACAATGTGCTGGAAGTTATCGGCCTGTAGGGTGAGAGACATGTCTTCAGTCTTCCTAACACAGAGGAGAAAGAAAAAGAAAAAGAAACCCCCCCCCCCCAAAAAAAAAAAAATAAACTAAAAAAATAAAAAAAATAAAGACAATAATAGACACCAACAATAAAAAGAAAAAGTAAAAAATA